>NC_090410.1:7808490-8019173 GCF_036365525.1 Heterodontus francisci | reverse complement strand
TAGGCTGGGTGGGATTGGTGTCAGTTGGTTTGGCAATGTGTGACACGCTGCAACTCCCACGAGGGAGCTTGTTGGGCGGGTGGAGGGGTGTCGTTTGAAATATGAGCGAGGTTTCTCTGGCTGCATGAGAAGGTTGCATGTTCTCAGGGATGTGTGGCTGAGTGCATGTGTCTCAGACAGGGAGAGACTGAGACACCCAGGCAGGGAACTTTCCAAGGTCCATGATATCACTCCTGTATCTGAGTTAACGTCATAACAATACCATCTCTGGGCTTTCGGTGAGTTGGACGCACTGCTCGGTGTGGCTACCTTCCCTTCGTGCCCTTTTCTGACCTCATCTTGACCGTGCCTCCTGCCCTTTGACCCCATTCTCGCAGAAGTAGCCAACTGCCCTTTCTGGGCCCCATTGCTCGCTGATATTGTGTATGGTTCCCTCTCCTCAGGGGCTGTTCCAGCCTCCCTCTCAAAGTTTTCATCATTGCTGCCTTCCTCATGCCCCCATCCTCAACCCCTCTGTGCTCGCAAACTACCTCCCATTCGAATGTATGTCGCCTCTCAGACCCTTGCTCATCTTTCCTGCAACTCTTCCTTGTTTGAATCTCTCCAATCAGGTTTCCAAGCCCAACCGTAGCCCTGATCACAATGAACACTCTCTGACGAGCACGATGCATTAACCCTCCTTGTCCTCCTCAACCTCTTTGTGGCTTTTGACCATTCGATTCTCCTTCATTTTCCAACACACTTGCTCATCCCCACTCCGCCTCCTCTACATGCTGTCCCTTGGTGTTGTTTTCGACAGACACTGGTGTTGCCCAGCTCGACCTCTCCACCGCCTCTCTTGGCCCCTTCCCTGCCTTTGTGTTGTCAGGTGTCCAGGGTGAGTTGCAATTTTTTTCCAGTTAAACCCTGGCCAAGACAGAGGCCATCATTTTGTGGTCCTTTGCCACAGACTCCACGCCCTTGCCATAGCTTTCATTGCCCTAGTCTGCCGCAGTCTCCAACTGAACCACACTGTCTACAATATCAGTCCCAAGCTGCGTCTGTATCCTTCCCATCAACAAGAACGCCTACCTTCACTTCCGTAACAATTCTTGCCTCCCTCCCTGTCTCTGTCCCTCGTCTGTTCCTTTCTCGCTTCCAGGCTTGACTCTTCCAATGCTCTCCTGGCCTCCCACACACCACCCTTTGTAAAATTCAGCTCATCCAAAAATCTGATGACCGTACCCTATCCCACTCGCCCACTCCCATCCTAGTATCTGCAGCACAGAATGAGGCCATTCAGCCCATCGTGCCGGTGCCGGCTCTTTGAAAGAGCTATGCAATTAGTCCCACTCCCCCCTGCTGTTCCCCAGTAGCCCTGAAAATCTTTCCTTGTCAAGTATTTATTCGATTCCCTTTTGAAAGTTACTATTGAATCTGCTTCCACCGCCCTTTCAGGCAGCGCGTTCCAGATCACAACAACTCACTGTGTTTAAAAAAACAAATTCTCATCTCCCCATCTGGTTCTTTGGCCGATTTGCCTGAAATCTGTGTCCTCTAGTTACTGATCCCCCTGCAGCTACTCCCTATCTACTCGATCAAAACCCTTCATAATTTTGAACCCCTCTATTAAATCTCCCCTTGAGGCCTGTCCGGTGGTTTCTAATGGTTCAGCGTAACTCCTTTGCTTTTGCACTCTATGCCTCTATTTATAAAGCTGGTGATTCCCCCTATGCTATTTTAACAATCTTCCCAACTTATCCTGCCACCTTCAAAGATTTGTGTAGGTAAATTCCCGGGTCTCTTTCTTCCTGCAGCCCCTTTGAAATTGCACCATTTAATTTATATAGCCTCCCTTCATTCTTCCCACCAAAATGCAACGCTTTCACACTGAATTAAATTTCATCTGTCACATTTCTGCCTATTTCGCCAGTCTGGCTGACGTCTGCTACTATCCCTCTCATTGTTTACTACGTTTCCTACCATCTGCAAACTTTGAAATGGTGCTCGTTAGAGCCAAGTCCAGGGCGTTAATATATATCGAGAAGAGCTGTGGTTCTGATGCTGACTTGTGGGGAGCACCTCTGTATATTGCCCTCCAGTCTGGGAAGCAACCGGAGTCACCCTGAATCCCTGCTTTCTGTCCCTTAGCCAATTTCCGACCCACTCAGCCACTGCCCCTTTTAATCCCTTGGGTTGGCTGACCGACATGGGCTCCGCGAGAGAAGGAAAGATCGAATCGTGGCCACGAGATGCAGCAGCCTGGACACTTATTGTCAGCTGCAACTCGAGCAGCTCCCTCTACCGTGCACCCAGGGTCAGGCTGCTGGCCTGTATCCCACTGCTGACAGTGATTCAGTCAGAAATGCTGGGCTGTTCTGTAATCACTGGAACAGACGTTGGAAACTGCCTGACTGTCCGGCATCCGAGCAGAACAGAGGGCTGCCTGTAAGGGGAGTTGAAACTGGCGGAGGTCCAGGGATGTCATTGGCCACGTAAAGTTGGTGCACTCGCCAACTGATCCCTATCCACCAGCCACTCCATCCGCTGGCCCCCACCCCCATACAGTCTATAGCACCTGGGTCTCTAATGCAATTACTAGTCCTGCATTGTACAAGCCAGTTGACTGTGTTTGATGCAAAGAATCCGTTTTTAACTAGCTTGGCTTAATAATTTACATTAGCTCAGACTGGGTGGGATGGGGGTCGGAATCTGTACCAGTCTGGACTGGAGGGAGGGGTGCGAGTGACATGGGACGAGGAGAATGATTTTGAGGGAATAGTATTTGATGATCCAAATGCAACTTCGGTTTTTAATCTAAAGAGTATGAAGCACTTATTAAAGAAAGTAACAGCTTGCATTTATATAGCTCCTTTCACATTCTTTAGACATCCCAAAGTACATTCTAACAACTGAAGTTCCAAGTTTAGATTAGAGATACAGCACTGAAACAGGCCCTTCGGCCCACCGAGTCTGTGCCGAACATCAACCACCCATTTATACTAATCCTACACTAATCCCATATTCCTACCAAACATCCCCACCTGTCCCTATATTTCCCTACCACCTACCTATACTAGTGACAATTTATAATGGCCAATTTACCTATCAACCTGCAAGTCTTTTGGCTTGTGGGAGGAAACCGGAGCACCCGGAGGAAACCCACGCAGACACAGGGAGAACTTGCAAACTCCACACAGGCAGTACCCGGAATCGAACCCGGGTCCCTGGAGCTGTGAGGCTGTGGTGCTAACCACTGCGCCACTGTGCCGCCCACAAGTTGTAGTCACTGTTGTGATGTAGGGAAATAGCAGCCAATTTACACACAGGAAGATCTGAAAAATAACAAGCAAATAAGAGGTATTGATTGGCAAATAAATATTGGCCAAGACGCTATGGAAAACTCCCCTGCTCTTCTGGGATCTTTTCTGTCCTCCCAAGGGGACTTCTCATCCAAAAGAAGGCAGCTCCAACAGTCTATAGATTCAAACCTTAGCTGAGAGCGATTCTCACTTGGCATCATAGATAAGAGTCTAACATGCACTGAAACCTTAAATAGTGTCTTTAATGTAATAAAAAAACTCCAAGGCACTTCACAGGAGTGTGATTATGCAACATCTGATACCGAGCCACTTAAGGAGATATTGGGGAAGGTTGGTCAAAGAGATGAGCTTTAAGAAGCGTCTTCAAAGGAGGAGGGGGAGGTAGGAAAATGGAAAGGTGTAGGGAGGGAATTACAGAGCTTAGCGCCCAAAGAGATACATCCTTCATAGCATAGCTCGGTGAAGGGCTGGCATGGGCGCGATGGGCCAAATGGCCCCCTTCCATGCCGTCAATGACTCCATCCGGACATTTTACAAAGAATGAAAGGTTAACCATGCCCCGTCATTCCATAATGCCAACTCTTCCATCTTAGTTATCAACCATGTCTGGAATGGTCATAAACCTGAGGTGTCCAAGCTACTGCCTGTGTTGCCTCCTGGCCCTGGCTACCCAGTCAATACCCTGTTTAAATTCACAAACCTGGCCATTGGAAAGATTGAAGTAAACAAAACCTTAAAAATTAAAAAAAAAAACAACGGGATTACAAGACTTATTTTCCACAAAGAGGCAGGCACTGTGGCAACCACACATGCTGATTTTTGACACCTGATTTGATGCACTTTCCAGTATTTTGACATCTAAAATGAACAAGGATTTTCTTTTTTTTTTCATCTGCAAAGGGATCTTGGCTGGACGTTATTGAAAGCAGCTTTTTTATTGTCATTCGTGAATGATTTTATTCTATTTTACAACTAAACTTTGCCCCCATTGTGGCAGATAAGTGGGGGGAGGGTGGAATTTGTGACAAAAAGCAATTATCCACTAGCAAGTCATCAGGTTGTAGGCAGTGTTTAAACGGTCAGTAGTGGCTCAGTGGACAGTGCAGTCTCACCTCAGAGTCAAAGGTTGAGGGGTCAAATCCCAGTCCAGAGACTTGAGCACAAATATCGAGGCTGACACTCGCAGTGCAGTGCTGAGTCTTCAATATGTGAGAGTGTCTCGTCCAAGGTTTCGCAAGGAGGTGGTGTGAATTCACCCTCTCTGATGGAGACAGGGCAATCTCCCGACATCTCCACGGCAACAGGCTGTACCTAATGGCAAAGCAGCCAGTCATGTGTTGAGAATCCCAGTTGGCACCATCTCATGCCCGACTCCAAGCTTCCTGACTTCTGCTGTTCTGTGTTGCGTTGCATGTATTGCCTAAATACTCCCCAACGTTTGATTCTCTCTTTTTCAGCTTTTCAGGGAAGTGCGAATTATGAAGTGTTTGAACCACCCGAATATTGGTGAGTGACGCCCGTTTGGGGACGGGGTTTATTCGACGTGGCCTCGGGGTGCAGATCGCGAGAGCTTCAACATATTTCGTTCGTCTGTGTTTCTCTCTACTTCCTGTTTCCTCTCTACCCACTCTGCGTGCCCCCCCCCCCCCCCCACAACCTCCTGCTTGGGGTGGGGTGGGGGGGGCGTGCGATGGTTCCGTATGTGGGTGTTAGTTGGCTATTCGACTACATAGGGCATCACAGCCAAGTGCAATTCTATCCTCCCCTGGTCTTTACCCACGTAATTTCCAACAGCCGTCCCTGGTTTACGATTAGGATTGTGGGTAACTGCCGATACCTTCTGCCGCTAACCATCCCACCCCCGTTCCCCCCCCCCACCTTATCCCAACTCCTCCAGGTCCCAGGTATACGGAGCTCACTTCTGTCACCTCCCCCCTCCACCCCCGCCCCAGGGGTTGAAGCTGTGGCCCTCCTTGATTCAGAGTGGGTGTCGAAGCTACCAGAAAAACCACCTCCGTCACTTCTCTTTCTGCATCTGTTAGTGCCTGTGTCGAAAGAGTGTGTTGTGTTGAGCGGCTGGAGGCAGTGACCGAGGAAGTAACAGCAGCCACTGTGCCTTTGTTTTGATGAGCCCGACTGCCTTAGTCAACTTTCACTGAAAGTTATCCTCGTTCTATCAACAGTCTATGGTGCCAAGGTACAAGAATGTACAGCACAGAAATGGGCCATTTGGCCCATCTAGTCTGTGCTGGTGTTTATTCTCCAGACAAGACTCATCCCATTCCATCGACCTCTTCTCAGCCTTACACTGTATCTTTCTATTCCCTTTTCTCTTGTATTTACTGAACTTCCCTTAAAAGCTATTCATTCACTCCCTGTGGTACCGAGTTCCATATTCTCACCACTCTCTGGGTTAAGACATTTCTCTTGAATTCCCGATTGGATGTTCGTGATTATCGTATATTTATAGCCCCTAGTTTTGGATTCTTCCACAAGTGGAAACAGTCTCTCCACATCCGTCCTGTCCAACGTATTCATAATTTTAAAGACTGCTATCAGGACTCGTCCGATTCTGAGGGAGGTTGGGGGGACGGGGGGGGAGGGGAGGGGAGAGAAGGTGGGCGAGAGAGAGAGAGATCTGATCTTTCATTCCACGTCAGGACAACTTGAGCTCAGGATTTTCGGAAGGAACCCGCATTCAAACGTTTTGCTCTTTTTTTTTTGCGAAAAGTCAGTGAAGTGTCAGAGTGTACAGCACAAGGAAATGAGAGAGGACTTGGAGTATGAGAGGGTACGATGAATCTTACACAGGACATTCACAGCATTGGAACTGGTCATACAATGGTGTTTCTGGTCCACCCCTCTTCATCTTAAATCATCAACATATCCTTCTATTCTTTTCTCCCTCGTCTTTATCGTGGTTCCCCTTAAATGCATCTACGCTCTCCCATGGAATAATACAGCACAGAAGGAGGCCATTTGGTCCATCTAGTCGGTGATGGCTCTTTCCAAGCCCAATCCAGTTAGCCCCACTCTTTCCCCATATCATTGCAAGTATTTATCCAATTCTCTTTTGATGGTTGCTACTGAACCTGCCTCCACCACCCCCTCAGGCAGTGCATCCCAGATCCTAACCACTCGGGTAAAAACGTTTTTCCTCGCGTCCGCTCTGGTTCTCTGTGCTCTCTGGTTATTGGTTCTTCGGTCATTGGAATGAGTTTCTCTTTATTTGCTCTATCTAAACCCTTCATGATTTTGAACACCTCTATCAAATTTGTTCATGGTCTTTTCTGACAAAGGCAATCCCTAGCTTCAACTACTCCTTGGAGTACCGAATTCCACATTCCCAATACACTCTGGGTGAAGAAGTTTCTCCTGAATTCCCTATTGGATTTATTGGTGACTGTCTCCTATTTATGGCCCCTAGTTCTGGTTCTGCCCACAAATTGAGACATTTTCTCCACATCTACCCTGTCATAATCTTAAAGCCACTGTCAGCTCGCTCTCCAGTCTCCTCTTTTTCAAGAGAAAAGAAACCAGGGGTCTTGGTAAGACCCCATCTTGAATATTGCTCTCAGTGTGGGTACCGGACCTTAGGAAGGATATGCTGGCGTGCAGCACAGGAGCCTTCGCGTGATACCAGGGTTAACTTGTGAGGACGGTCTTCAGAAACCTGGCTCGTATTCCCTTGAGTTTAGACGATTGAGGTATGATCTAATCGAGGTGTTTGAAACAGTAATGGGGATTCAGTAGGCTAGGTACAGAGAAACTATTTCTTCTGCTGGGATGAGTCCAGAACTTGGCGGCGGGGGGGGCGGTGGGATGGAGGAGGTGGAGGCTGGAGGTGGTGGAGGCTGGAGGGGGGAGCGAGGTGGAGGCTGGAGGGGGGGGAAGGAGGAGGAGGTGGTGGAGGCTGGAGGGGGGGGGAAGGAGGAGGAGGTGGTGGAGGCTGGAGGGGGGGGAAGGAGGAGGAGGTGGTGGAGGCTGGAGGGGGGGGGGAAAGAGGAGGAGGTGGTGGAGGCTGGAGGGGGGGGAAGGAGGAGGAGGTGGTGGAGGCTGGAGGGGGAGGAAGGAGGAGGAGGTGGTGGAGGCTGGAGGGGGGGGAAAGGAGGAGGAGGTGGTGGAGGCTGGAGGGGGGGGAAGGAGGAGGAGGTGGTGGAGGCTGGAGGGGGGGGAAGGAGGAGGAGGTGGTGGAGGCTGGAGGGGGGGGGAAGGAGGAGGAGGAGGTGGTGGAGGCTGGAGGGGGGGGAAGGAGGAGGAGGAGGTGGTGGAGGCTGGAGGGGGGGGAAGGAGGAGGAGGTGGTGGAGGCTGGAGGGGGGGGAAGGAGGAGGAGGTGGTGGAGGCTGGAGGGGGGGGAAGGAGGAGGAGGTGGTGGAGGCTGGAGGGGGGGGGAAGGAGGAGGAGGAGGTGGTGGAGGCTGGAGGGGGGGGAAGGAGGAGGAGGTGGAGGCTGGAGGGGGGGGAAGGAGGAGGAGGTGGAGGCTGGAGGGGGGGTGAGGAGGAGGTGGAGGCTGGTGGGGGAGGAGGAGGAGGAGGTGGAGGCTGGTGGGAGGAGGAGGAGGTGGAGGCTGGTGGGGGGAGTAGGAGGAGGAGTAGGAGGTGGAGGCTGGTGGGGGGGGAGGAGTAGGAGGTGGAGGCTGGTGGGGGAGGAGGAGGAGGAGGAGGTGGAGGCTGGTGGGGGAGGAGGAGGAGGAGGTGGAGGCTGGTGGGAGAGGAGGAGGAGGTGGAGGCTGGTGGGGGGAGTAGGAGGAGGAGTAGGAGGTGGAGGCTGGTGGGGGGGGAGGAGTAGGAGGTGGAGGCTGGTGGGGGAGGAGGAGGAGGAGGTGGAGGCTGGTGGGGGGGGTGGAGGTGGAGGCTGGTGGGGGGGGAGGAGGTGGAGGCTGGTGGGGGGGGGAGGAGGTGGAGGCTGGTGGGGGGGGAGGAGGAGGAGGTGGAGGCTGGTGGGGGGGGAGGAGGAGGAGGAGGTGGAGGCTGGTGGGGGGGGAGGAGGAGGAGGTGGAGGCTGGTGGGGGGGGAGGAGGAGGAGGAGGAGGAGGCTGGTGGGGGGGGAGGAGGAGGAGGAGGAGGCTGGTGGGGGGGGGAGGAGGAGGAGGTGGAGGCTGGGGGGAGGAGGAGGAGGAGGAGGCTGGTGGGGGGGGGTGGAGGTGGAGGCTGGTGGGGGGGGTGGAGGTGGAGGCTGGTGGGGGGGGTGGAGGTGGGGGGGGTGGAGGTGGAGGCTGGTGGGGGGGGTGGAGGTGGAGGCTGGTGGGGGGGGGTGGAGGTGGAGGCTGGTGGGGGGGGAGGAGGTGGAGGTGGAGGCTGGTGGGGGGGGAGGAGGAGGAGGTGGAGGCTGGTGGGGGGGGAGGAGGAGGAGGTGGAGGCTGGTGGGGGGGGGAGGAGGAAGAGGAGGAGGTGGAGGCTGGTGGGGGGGAAGGAGGAGGAGGAGGTGGAGGCTGGTGGGGGGGGAAGGAGGAGGAGGAGGCGGAGGCTGGTGGGGGGGGAAGGAGGAGGAGGAGGTGGAGGCTGGTGGGGGGGGAAGGAGGAGGAGGAGGCGGAGGCTGGTGGGGGGGGAAGGAGGAGGAGGAGGCGGAGGCTGGTGGGGGGGGAAGGAGGAGGAGGAGGCGGAGGCTGGTGGGGGGGCGGAGGAGGAGGCGCAGGCTGGTGTGGGGCGGAGGAGGAGGCGCAGGCTGGTGGGGGGGCGGAGGAGAAGGCGGAGGCTGGTGGGGGGGCGGAGGAGCAGGCGGAGGCTGGTGGGGGGGCGGAGGAGCAGGCGGAGGCTGGTGGGGAGGCGGAGGAGGAGGCGGTGGCTGGTGGGGGGCGGAGGAGGAGGCGGTGGCTGGTGGGGGGCGGAGGAGGAGGCGGAGGCTGGTGGGGGGGGCGGAGGAGGAGGCGGAGGCTGGTGGGGGGGGCGGAGGAGGAGGCGGAGGCTGGTGGGGGGGGCGGAGGAGGAGGCGGAGGCTGGTGGGGAGGCGGAGGCTGGTGGGGGGGCGGAGGCTGGTGGGGGAGGCTGGTGTGGGGCGGAGGAGGAGGCGCAGGCTGGTGGGGGGGGCGGAGGAGGAGGCGGAGGCTGGTGGGGGGGCGGAGGAGGAGGCGGAGGCTGGTGGGGGGGCGGAGGCTGGTGGGGGGGCGGAGGAGGAGGCGGAGGAGGAAGTGGAGGCTGGTGGGGGGGCGGAGGCTGGTGGGGGGCGGAGGAGGAGGCGGAGGCTGGTGGGGGGGGCGGAGGAGGAGGCGGAGGCTGGTGGGGGGGGCGGAGGAGGAGGCGGAGGCTGGTGGGGGGGCGGAGGAGGAGGCGGAGGCTGGTGGGGGGGCGGAGGAGGAGGCGGAGGCTGGTGGGGGGGCGGAGGCTGGTGGGGGGGCGGAGGAGGAGGCGGAGGCTGGTGGGGGGGCGGAGGAGGAGGCGGAGGCTGGTGGGGGGGCGGAGGAGGAGGCGGAGGCTGGTGGGGGGGGCGGAGGAGGAGGCGGAGGCTGGTGGGGGGGGCGGAGGAGGAGGCGGAGGCTGGTGGGGGGGGCGGAGGCGGAGGCTGGTGGGGGGGGCGGAGGCGGAGGCTGGTGGGGGGGGCGGAGGAGGAGGCGGAGGCTGGTGGGGGGGGCGGAGGAGGAGGCGGAGGCTGGTGGGGGGGGCGGAGGAGGAGGCGGAGGCTGGTGGGGGGGGCGGAGGAGGAGGCGGAGGCTGGTGGGGGGGGCGGAGGAGGAGGCGGAGGCTGGTGGGGGGGGCGGAGGAGGAGGCGGAGGCTGGTGGGGGGGGCGGAGGAGGAGGCGGAGGCTGGTGGGGGGGGCGGAGGAGGAGGCGGGGGCTGGTGGAGGGGCGGAGGCGGAGGCTGGTGGAGGCGGAGGCTGGTGGGGGGGAGGAGGTGGAGGCGGAGGCTGGCGGGGGGGAGCAGGAGGAGGCTGGTGGGCGAGGAGGAGGAGGAGGAGGTGGAGGCTGGTGGGCGAGGAGGAGGAGGAGGAGGTGGAGGCTGGTGGGGGGGAGGAGGAGGAGGTGGAGGCTGGTCGGGGGGGAGGAGGTGGAGGCTGGTCGGGGGGGGAGGAGGTGGAGGCTGGTGGGGGTGGAGGCGGGGAGGGGGGAGAAGGAGGCGGGGAGGGGGGGAAGAGGAGGAGGTGGAGGCTGCGGGGAGGAGGAGGAGGAGGTGGAGGCGGAGGTGTAGGCTGGTGGGGGGGAGGAGGAGGAGGTGTAGGCTGGGGGGGGAGGAGGAGGAGGAGCTGGAGGCTGGTGGGGGGGAGGGAGGAGGAGGTGGAGGCGGATGGGAGGGAGGAGGTGGTGGAGGCTGGGGGGGGGAGGAGGTGGAGGCTGGGGGGGGGAGGAGGTGGAGGCTGGGGGGGGGAGGAGGTGGAGGCTGGGGGGGGAGGAGGTGGAGGCTGGGGGGGGGAGGAGGTGGAGGCGGATGGGGGGGGTGAGGAGGAGGTGGAGGCGGATGGGGGGGGAGGAGGAGGTGGAGGTGGAGACGGTGCGGGGTGGGCACAGTCTTAAAATTAGAGCTAAGCTATTCGGCAATGAAATCCGGGAGCACTTCTTCACACACAGGCCAATGGAAACTTGTAATTCTGCTGCCAAAAGGCTCTGGGCCCAATTGAAGGCTCCAGGACTGAGGTTGATAGATTTTTGTTGGGTTAGGGTTGCGAGGGGAATGGAGCAAAGGCGTAAATGGAATTGAGGTACAGATTGGCCACGACCTGATTGAATGGTGGCACAGGCTCGAGGGGCTGAATGGCCTCATCCTGTTCCTTCGTAACACAGTGACGATGCAGGGAGGAGGTTGAGTGTGTAGGATGGGGGAGCCCGCATCAGATGTAGGCGAGAGAGAGAAGAGAGTTCAAGGGGCCACGGACACACTGTAATGTTAAAATATGCAGAAAGGTTGTGACGTGAGAGTCTGCCAAGTCCAGTGCTTGATAATTGCTTATACATTTTCTTTCCTAGTGAAGTTATTCGAGGTGATTGAGACGGAGAAAACCCTCTATTTGGTAATGGAATATGCAAGTGGAGGTAAGTCCGGGGCTTAATTCGATTTTTCACTTGGAAAGACGGCAAATAAAAAAGTCTGGGTTTATCTTGTAAGATCAAAGTGTCTCTTAGCCTTTCACACAGCCAGCTATTGTTGGGAGCAGTGTTGCCAACTGGGGGGGGTATTCCTGGAGGTTTTGTCACATCCTGCGCTAGTAGCCCCTCCCTCACACTCTCCCCATTGGTCACCCGACATGTCCATCCTTGTGGAGCCCCGCCTTCTCTCACCCAATTGGACAGCGAACACTCTCTTTATTACCTGATTGGACAATTCTCAACTGTTAGTAAAACAACCTTCCCCGCCCCCGACTAATAATTGGAAATCTTCAAAGAAACTGACTTTTTGGAAATCACAATTTATTAAATACCCCGATGTTTTCTATCTCCTGGGTGTTGCTCCCAGCGGTCTCCTGCAGCTTAATCTACAATGTCTGGAGACTCCAGGCCAATCCTGGAGGGTTGGCAACCCAAGTGCCATGGGCTATTTTATCACCTGTTCAGATGGATGTTAGAGCCTTGGTTTAACCTTTCACCTGAATGACAGCACCTCTGACAGTGCTGCACTCCCAAGTACTGCACTGGAGTGTTGGCCTAGATGATTGGTTGAAAGCTTGACCAGGTCTTTGCCGTAGTTTTCATCCAATCTGAGGTCTCATCCAATCCCAATCAAAAATTATACTTTTTAATTGTCTCTTAACTATTCAGCATGTTATTTAATTCTCAGCCTCGTGAATATTCAAGTGTATGTAAATTGGTCGCTGGCACAACACTCGGTTGGTCGGGCTGTTAATCAGGCGGCTGTCTTCAGATATGCAGATTTGCCAGTGATGTCAGTTGGTCTCCAGGGAGATGCCGTCTACCAATCAGAATTGCCATCTGCTCGCACATCCCTGTGTGGGCGGCAAAAATGTCATCCTGTAGGCGAGGAGCCCTCCCTGTTTGCCAAGTCAGCTGGCAGCTTGAGGACAACGCAGCCTCTTTGCCTCTCGTTCTTTGGCTGTGGCCAAAATGCCCATTGCCCTGTTCATCCCACATTTGGCAACTCACGCGGCACAGGCCGAGACTCGAACCCAGCACCTGTCTGCCTGTCTCGGTACCACGCTCGTTGACGGCTGTATCAGGCGCCGATGCATCGATGAGTCAGGAGTAGAGAAAATGGGAGGCGGAAGAATTCACTTGCTTAGCGGAAGACTGGAGGCGGGCATGTAGGAAAGGGGGATCCGTATTGTTTTGGCACAGGTGGAGGGGACAAGTAAACTCTTTCAGAGAAACCTGACTTGGCTTTCAAGCCGTTAAGTCACGTGTGTTATTGTCGCTGCTTGAACGAGTTAACGAAAGACTGACTATCCTCGGCTGCAGTCTGGGACTGGCTGCCATGGAAACGAGGCCCCCGATAGACGTGCAGGCCCAATCTGCATGACAGATCAGTCAGGCCTGTCGCTTTGATTTGACTCTGCAATTGAGGAATTCGACATTCATTACCCAACGTAGAAACTTCACTTAAAACATCACACTGAAAATGCGACTTCCCCTACTAGTTTGATCCGGGCTGCCTTTTAGCCCCAGTTTTCTCCCCTCCAGGCCCTAATGGCTTTGATACTTGCTGGATTACGGTTTTGATAGGAATATAAAAACTGATGGACAAATGTCCAACTAGTTTGTCTTCTACCAGCCTTGGTAGTCACATGATAAAACAAAAATGGAGTTATTGACTATTCAACCTCCAACGGTCCCGCACTCCTGCCATTGGTCACCATACTCATTGGCCCTCATGGCGCCCCGCCTTCGCACACCCATTGGAAGGAGAGTAGGCTCTTCATTACCTGATTGGATAATTCTTGACTGTCAGTCAAACGACCTTTCTGCTGGAAAGCCCTACCCCCGTCCCAGGAACTCCGCAACTGTTCCCATCTGACATTAACTAGCTCAAGTACAGGCCGGGTTCAAACTCTGGGAGTTTGCCGGTCAGTATGTCTCAGTAATGCACCGACTGGCACATTGCCAAGCTGGAGCTCATGTGGTCACAGAGGATCCGAGGGGATCCTTCCAGGGTTGGTGACCGACTGTGGTCTCCACTGATGACGACTGCAGCTCTGTCAGGGAGGCAGGAGAAATGGAGAGGCCTGTCGCTTTCAGGCCTAATTAGTGGGTTATAAAGTGGGGTGGGGGGCAGAGTTTAGCTCGGTCAGCTTACTGGAGGGCAGGGTTTTTCCCCTGTATAATGCAGGTGGAGGAGAATAGATGACATGCAGGTCCCAGATGTGAGCAGTAGGCGGATAACCCCGTATTTTATCCCTTCAGGTGAAGTGTTTGACTACCTCGTGTCACATGGGAGGATGAAGGAGAAGGAAGCCAGGGCCAAGTTCCGACAGGTGCGGCCTGTTTTTTTTTTGATGCTTGATCTGTCTTTTTTGATCACTTTTTTTTTTAATATGTTTGTTTTTGGGATGTGGGCGTCGCTGGCCAGGCCAGCATTTATTGCCCGTCCTAATTGTCCTTGAGAAGGTGGTGGTGAGTCACCAGCTACAACTGAGTGGCTTGCAAGACCATTTCAGAGGGCAGTTAAGAGTCAACCACATTGCTGTGGGTCTGGAGTCACGTGTGGGCCAGACCGAGTAAGGACGGCATATTCCCTTCCCTAAAGGGCATTAGTGAACCAGATGGATTTATATGCCAGTCCAGTAGTTGCATGGTCACCATTACTGAGACTAGCTTTTTAATTCCAGATTTATTTAATTGAATTTAAATTCCTCCGGCGGCCGGGGTGGGATTTGAACTCGTGTCTCCAGGGCATTAGTCCAGGATTGCTAACCTAATAACATTGCCACTGGGCTACCGTCAGCACATTTGCAAACTTGGCCGTGCAGCGCGTTTTAAGAACCGGTGGGTAATTGCACTCGGCAGGATTTTGTGTTTGGAGTGAGAGTCGTGCACTGACAGGTGGCGTGATGGGGATGAGGGGGGGCTCGTGTTTGTTCAGCAGGGTAAGGATTGATTTCTGTGCGACTTGTTTTCAGATCGTATCTGCCGTGCAGTACTGCCATCAGAGGAACATTGTGCATCGAGATCTGAAGGTGGGCCTCTCCCAACAAGTTTTACCTCTTAATATAACCTGTGATTACTGTGCTGTCTCACCGGGTGTAGTACCTCGACCTTCTCCCTTACCTGTTCCTGTAAGAAAGGCTTTCATTTATATAGCGCCTTTCACAACCTCGGAACATTCCGAAGTGCTTTACAGCCGATGAAGTATAGTCGCTGTTGTAATGTTGGAAACGCAGCAGCCAATTTGCGCACAGCAAGATCCCACAAACAGCAATGAGGCAATCACTGGATATCCTGTTTTTAGTTGTTAGTTGAAGGATAAATATTGGCCAGGGCACCGGGGAGAACTCCCTGCTCTGCTTCAGATAGTGGCCGTGCGATCTTTTACTTTGCCTGAGAGGGCAGACGGGGGCCCTCGATTTAACGTCTCAATTGAAAGACGCCACCTCTGACCATGCGGAGCTCTGTCTCTACTGCAGTGGAGTGTCAGCCTAGGTTAAGTGTGAAGTCTCTAGAGTGGAACTTGAACCCACGACCCTGTGACTCAGATGGGAGAGTGCTATCTATAAAACCATAGCTGACACCAGTATGTGCTCAAATAGTGAATGACAACAGACCCAGCCCTTGTGTTCACTAGCTAGCCATTCCGAGAGGGAACCCTGGTTGATTTTCCTCATCTCGGCCTAGAGCAGCACCAGTTATGTGGCTGCACCTCGACAACCCTCCTCCAATTCCGGCCTCTTCAGCATCCCCGTTTTCCATCACTCCACCATTGGCGGCCATGCCTTCAGCTGCCTGGGCCCCAAGCTCTGGAATCCCCCCTCCCTAAACCCTTCCACGCCTCTCTCTCCTCCTTTTAAGAAGCTCCTTTAAAACCAACCTCTCTGAAGCTTTTGGCCACCTGTCCCAGTATCTCCCTCCGTATGTGGCTCCGTGTTGAATGATGTCTGAGAACGCAGCTGTGAAACACCCCAAGATGCGAAAGGCGCTGCATAAATGCAAGTTGTTGTTGTATCACAGTCAGGCCTGAGTGAAAAATGCAACAGAAAGCAGGGGTTGATCTTGGGGGCCCTCTGTGTTTCGGTGGCTTAGTGACCCACTGGTTGGTGAGTTTGCCGACGGTGCCATCAGGAAGCGTTTGGGTGTAGTTGGCAATACTTCAAATACTCTCTCCTCCCCTCCAGGCCGAGAACCTTCTCCTCGATGGCGACTGCAACATCAAGATTGCCGACTTTGGGTTCAGCAACGAGTTCCAGTTTGGCAGCAAGTTGGATACGTTCTGTGGGAGCCCCCCCTACGCTGCCCCTGAGCTCTTCCAGGGCAAAAAGTATGATGGCCCTGAGGTGGACATCTGGAGTCTGGGGGTCATTCTGTACACTCTGGTCAGTGGCTCGCTGCCGTTTGACGGTCAAAACCTGAAGGTGAGAGAATGATGCCTGTGGATCGGGTAATTTACTGACCTTTTCATCTGTTCTAATACTTTCTCCCTGTCGATTTATCTTTCCTGTCTTTCTCTTCTCTCCCTCTATCCCTATCGACAAATGTATACACAGGGGAGATGGTGGCGTCATGGTCATGTCACTGGACTAATCATCCAGAGCCCAGGCTAATGCTCTGGGGACATGGGTTCGAATCCCACCACGGCAGATGGTGAAATTTGAATTCTGGAGTTAAAAGAAAAGCTGGTCTAATGGTGACCATGAAACCATTGTCGATTGTCTTAAAACCCCATCTGGTTCACCAATGTCCATTAGGGAAGGAAATCTGCCATCCTTTCTCGGTCTGGCCTACATGTCACTCCAGACCCACAGCAACGTGGTTGACTGAAATGTCCACTGAAATGGCTTAGCAAGCCACTCTGTTCAAGGGCAATTAGGGATGGGTAACAAATGCTGGCCTGGCCAATGACGCCCACATCCCACAATCGAATAATACATTTCCTTCCCCCCCCCCCCCCCCCCCCACCCCCCACCCCCCGCATGAGATAGAGCGAAAAGGATTTAATTCTGACGACAGGATGCATAAACTAGGCTTGTATTCCCTCGAGTATTAAAGGTTAAGGCGTGATCTAATTGAGGTGTTTCAGACGATTAATGTATTTGATAGGGTAGATAGAGAGAAACTATTTCCTCTGGTCAGGGGGATCCAGAACAAGGGAGCATAGCCTTGAGATTAGAGCCAAGCCGCTTAAGGGTGATGTCAAGAAGCACTTCACGCAAAGGGGAGTGAAAATCTGAAACTCTTCCCCGCCAAAAAGCTGTTAAGGCTGGAGGTCCATTTAAAAAATGTCAAAACTGAGATTGATAGATTTTTGTTGGGGAACGGGATTAAGGGTTACAGAATCAAGGCTGGGAGATGGAGTTCAGATACAGATCAGGCATGATCAGGCTGAATGGCCTCCTCCTGCTCCTACGCTCCGCATCCTTGACGTTCAGGATCAATCAAGTGGATGAATAAAGCCTCGCCTTTTATTCAGTTTATTGCTTATCCTCACTTCTCGTGGCCTGCGAGTTGTGCGAGAAAGGAAACTACCATTGTGGAAATTGTTTAAACACAAATTTTGGGGTTAAAATATCTTGAAGACCAGAACAAAAATATGCAAAGCCAAACACAAAACTTCTGACTGAAATTTTTACAGAGCAAAAAAACTTAAAAACCTGACCAGATCTTGGGGGCAAAAGGCTCGACTAATAATTGTCAACATCAGAATAGCTAGTAGGCACTAAATACTGGGCTGGCTTCACTGTTTGAAGACCATGGTTTGTTTAATCTCCGTAATGGCTCACTAATTGGCAGGCCTCTCAGAAGTACCTTGGGTTGAGCTAGTACGTGAGGCCTGTTCCTTCTGAGCCGGTTAACGTCTCTGCTTTGTGCCCACGTAGGAGCTGAGGGAACGAGTGCTAAGAGGGAAGTACCGTGTCCCCTTCTACATGTCCACCGATTGTGAGAATATCCTCAAGCGCTTTCTTGTACTCAACCCAGCCAAACGGGGAACACTGGAGGTAAGCCTGGGTGCGTGTAATCTGACAATTTCCTTGTGGAACTCGGTACTCTCCGTCATTTATCATATTGGTGCTCTGTTGATTGGGGAACGAGAAAAAGGCCCAAGAGAGTTACTCCCTCCTTCCACACACCAGTATGGGCCTGTTACACAAAACGTACATTAGTCAGGAAGAAGAGGGTGGGATGGTAAATGGTAATATATCAGAATTGTTTTGCTTTTTTATTCATTCATGGGATGTGGGCGTCACTGGCTAGACCAGCATTTATTGCCCATCACTAATTGCCCTTGAGAAGGTGGTGAGCTGCCTTCTTGAACCGCTGCAGTGCATCTGGTATGCCCACAAGTGCTGTTAGGAAGGGAGTTCCAGGGTTTTGACCCCTCAACAGTGAAGGAACGGCGATATAGTTCCAAGTCAGGATGGTGTGTGGCTTGGAGGGGAACTTGCAGGTGGTGGTGTCCCCTTGCAACTGCTGCCCTTGTTCTCCTAGGCGGTAGAGGTCACAGGTTTGGAAGGAGCCTTAGCAGTTTGTTGCAGTTCACCTTGTAAACTTAGTCCAAATCATCAACTCTCTTTTATAACGAAGAAGGTGTATTAGACGTGGGTATTTATCCTTTTTGATATGGAAAGTACTGAAAACAGTCCTGCCCTCCATATACCATATAGAACCATAGAACATAGTACAGTTAGATTTAGCATTATTATGGAAAAGGACAAGGATAGAAAAGTTCTAAATTGGGGGTAGGCAAATTTTATGAAGCTGAGATGCGATCTGGGAAAAGTGGACTGGATACAGCTACTTGAAGGAAAATCAGTAGCAAACCAGTGGGAGGCATTCAGAAGCGAGACTCTACAGGCACAGTGTAGACACGTCCCCACAAAGAAAAAGGATGGTACTGCCAAATCTAGAGCCCCCTGGTTATCTAGAAGCTTACAGGGTAAGATAAAGCAGAAAAAGAAAGCTTATGACAGTCACAAAAAACTTAATACTTTAGAAAGCCCAGAGGAGTATAGAAAGTGCAGGAGTGAAGCAAAAAAGCAAAGAGAGCACATGAAAAAATATTGGTAGGTAAAATCAAGGAAAACCCAAAGATGTTTCATCAGTACATTAAGAGCAAGAGGATAACTAAGGAAAGGGTAGGGCCTATCAGAGATGTACAAGGTAACTTATGCATGGATGCCGAAGATGTGGGCAGGGTTCTTAATGGGTTTTTTGTCTCTGTATTCACAAAGGAGAGGGTGATGTGGACATTGTAGTTAAAGAGGAGTGTGAAATATTAGATATGATAAGCATAATGAGAGAGGAAGTACTAGAGGGTCTGACATCCTTGAAAGTGGATAAATCGCCAGGGCCGGATGGATCGTATCCCAGGCTGTGTTGAAGGAAGCCAGGGAGGAAATAACGGATGCTTTGAGGATCATCTTCAAATCCTCACTAGATACGGGTGAGATACCTGAGGATTGGAGGTCTACGAACTTTGTACCATTGTTTAAAAAGGGTGCGAGGGATAGAACAAATAATTATAGGCCGCTCTGTCTGACCTCTGTAGTGGGCAAATTATTAGAATCAATTCTGAGAAATAGGATGAACTGTCACTTAAAAATGCACAGATTAATCAGGGATAGTCAGCATGGATTTGTTAAGGGAAGGTCGTGTCTTAATAACTTAATTGAATTTTTTGTGGCAGTAACAAGGAGGATTGATGAGGGTAGTGCAGTGGATGTGGTCGACATGGGTTTTAGTAAGGCATTTGACAAGGTCCCGCATGGCAGACTGGTCAGAAAAGTAAGAGCCCATGGGATACAGGGGAATCTGGCAAGTTGGATCCAAAATTGGCCCAGTGACCGGAAACAAAGGGTAATGGTGCGGCACAGTGGCGCAGTGGTTAGCACCGCAGCCTCACAGCTCCAGGGACCCGGGTTCGATTCCGGGTACTGCCTGTGTGGAGTTTGCAAGTTCTCCCTGTGTCTGCGTGGGTTTTCTCCGGGTGCTCCGGTTTCCTCCCACAAGCCAAAAGACTTGCAGGTTGATAGGTAAATTGGCCATTATAAATTGTCACTAGTATAGGTAGGTGGTAGGGAAATATAGGGACAGGTGGGGATGTTTGGTAGGAATATGGGATTAATGTAGGATTAGTATAAATGGGTGGTTGATGTTCGGCACAGACTCGGTGGGCCGAAGGGCCTGTTTCAGTGCTGTATCTCTAATCTAGATGTTTTTGTGAATGGAAGGCGGTTTCTAGTGGCGTTCCACAGGGCTCAGTGTTGGGTCCCTTGCTGTTTGTGGTATATGTTAATGATTTGGGTGTAAATGTGGGAGGCATGATTGGGAAATTTGCAGATGATACAAAAATTGGCCGTGGAGTTGATAGTGAAGAGGATAGTCGTAGACTCTAGAATGATATCAATGGTTGGTTGAGTGGGTGGAAAAGTGGCAAATGGAATTCAATCCAGAGAAGTGTGAGGTAATGCATTTGGGGAGGGCAAACAAAGCGAGGGAATGCACAATAAACGGGAGGGTATTGAGAGAGGTAGAGAAAGTGAGAGACCATGGAGTGCATGTCCACAGGTCCCTGAAGTCGGCAGG
This sequence comes from Heterodontus francisci, assembly GCF_036365525.1. Taxonomy (NCBI): domain Eukaryota; kingdom Metazoa; phylum Chordata; class Chondrichthyes; order Heterodontiformes; family Heterodontidae; genus Heterodontus; species Heterodontus francisci. The sequence continues at coordinate 7,999,259 of NC_090410.1, read as the reverse complement.
ACAGGTAGATAAAGTGGTGAAGAAGGCATGTGGAATGCTTTCCTTTATTGGCCGAGGTATAGAATACAAAAGCAGGGAACTGTATAAAACGCGTGTTAGGCCACAGCTGGAGTATTGCGTACAGTTCTGGTCACCACATTACAGGAAGGACATAATTGCTCTGGAGAGAGTGCAGAGGAGATTTACAAGAATGTTGCCAGGACTCGAAAGTTGCAGCTATGAGAAAAGATTGGATAGGCTTGGGCTGTTTTCCTTAGAACTGAGGAGGCTGAGGGGTGACTTAATTGAGGTGTACAAAATTATGCGGGGCTTAGATAAAGTAGACAGGAAGGACCTGTTTCCTCTAGCGGAGAGGTCAATTACTGGGGAGCACAGATTTAAGGTGATTGGTAGAAGGATTAGAGGGGACATGAGGAAAAACCTTTTCACCCAGAGGGTGGTGGGTGTCTGGAATTCACAGCCCGGCTCGGTGGTGGAGGCAGAAACCCTCAACTCGTTTGAAAGGTTACTGGACCTGCACCTGAAGTGCTGTAACCTGCAAGACTACGGACCAGGTGCTGGAAAGTGGGATTAGATTAGGCAGCTAGTTTTTTTTTCAGTTGATGCAGACACGATGGGCTGAATGGCCTCTTTCTGTGCCATAACATTTCTATGGTTCTATGGTTCTTAGAAAAGTTACGGCATAGAACGAGTATCTCATTACTTGTTTGCTCAAACACTGACTTTCTTTGGGTCTGTCTCTTCAAACCAACCCAGCCAGAAAGACTCGGATGGCCTAGTCTCTAAACTGAATGAAATTCAGCGATCCTTGGACAACTTACTCAATTACTAGTTTCTTGTGGCATCAACCATGGTGAATCAAGTCTCTTGTTTTATAAGATAGTTACATTATTGGAAAAGGCACTTCAGAAATTCACCCCACAGCACCACATTGTGGCCAGAGGTTACAACTGCACTGTGACAGTTGACCTGGCAAAATTGAATGAGAAATCTTGACATAGCAAATTACATTGGTAAATGTTGACAGAAAAGCATGATCAGAAGTTGTGACGACACAGACAGACACAGGCACACACACAACTATAATGTAGTGGTTAGGTTCACTGAATTAGTAATTGAATACAAGATGGTTATTAATACATCCAATAAGCAATTCAGGAGAGGCTTCTGTACCCAGAGAATGTTGAGAATGTGGAACTCACTACCACAGGGAGTGGATGAGGTGGACAGTATAGATACATTTAAGAGGAAACTCGATAAACATGAGGGAGAAAGGAATAGGAATGTATGTTGATAGGATGAGATGAAGAGGGAGTGCGGAGGAGGCTCGGGTGAGTCATAAACACTGTGCATGGATGTATTTGCTTAGAAGTGTGACATCCACCTGTTAAACAGGAGTCATTCTAATTTAAACCTCAACAGAGGGTAGGGAATATGGGATTACTGTAGGGTTAGTATAAATGGGTGGTTAATGGTCGGCACAGACTCGGTGGGCCAAAGGGCCTGTTTCAGTGCTGTATCTCTAAAATAAAAAAAAAAAGAGGCCTACTGTTCAGCTCCTGTCTTCCTAGACCCCATCCCAGTGACCAGGCTGACGTGATGAGCGACTGCGACAATTTAATGGTGGGATGTGGGGGGTGGGGTACAGGTTTGGACTCCTCGCTGGGAGCTGACCCGGGGAAATCTCGGTTCTGACTGGGTGCAGCACACTCTGTAAACCAACAGCTGTTTCACCCACATGGAAAGGCACAGGAGTCGGTGGGGAGACAGTGGGCTTCTCTGTTTTAAAAGTCAGGGATTTCTCATCTGGGTTTATTTAGACCTCTGTTCCTGTATCTTAACCCGCCCAAGAACCCATTCACCCATCGCCCGCTGTACTTGCTGATGTACATTGGTTCCCAGTCAGGCAGGGTCTTGGATTTAAAATTCCTATCCTTGTTTTCAAATCACTCCATGGCCTTTCCCCCTCTCTATCTCTGTAATCTCCTCTAGTCCCACAATCCTCCGAGATATCTTGTGGAACCCAATTTTAATCGCGCCATCATTGGCAGCCATGCCTTCAGCTGTCTGGAGCCGAAACTCTGGAATTCTCTCCCTAAATCTCTTCGCCTCTCTTTCTCTTTTAAGTTGGTCCTTAAAACCTACCTCTGACCGAGCACTTGGCCACATGTCGCCTTATGTGGCTCAGTGTCAAAATTTGTCTGTTAGCCCTTGGGACAGTAAAGGTGCTATATAAATACAAGTTGTTTTTTAAAAATAATTTTTGTTAGATGGTCTGTTCAAAAACCAGCTGGTTGACCATTGGTCAGCTATTGCATTCTGGGTAAATGTTAATGGCCCAACACTAACGCACCTTCCCTCCCAATCTCTCCAGCAAATCATGAAGGACAAATGGATAAATGTTGGCTGTGATGGTGAGGAGCTCCGACCGTATGTGGAGCCCGAACAGGACCTGGGAGACAACAAACGTATTGGTGAGGAAGGAAACTCGTTCGGTGTCAAACATCTCCCCAGATATTCAAAACTCTCTTGTTTAAGCTCCTCGGTTTGGTGGTTATTTAACACAAGAGTGTCGCTGATCAAGGCCTCCATTTCTCTGCAGAAAGGAAAGGAGGAAGGGCTCCCTTCGAAGTTTGAGTTGGTAAATGTCCCGTCCAATGAGCAGATGAGCCACGCACATGGGCAGAGAGGTGGGGGTGATAGATTTGTACTTGTGTTGTCAACTCCACATTGGCAAACAATCCTGGTGCCCATGGTGTGGGACTGCTTTTATTTTATCCGAGAAGTGAGCTGTAAATCTGTTAGACAGGGACCCATTTTGACTTAGCCCCCGACAGAAAACTCACCATTTGGGTCCATTTCTTCCAGACCCTGTCCCAGTGACCAAGCTGATTGGACAGAGCTGATTCTATATTTTAATGAGGGAATCACAGCTTTGGACTCTCACCCCACTGCACCCCTTCCAACCCCACCCCCCACACCTTTACCCCTCCCCCACCGTTCGGGAAGCTGATCTTCTCCCAGGGCGGCAAGCTCCCAGTTTCAGCAGAGGCAGGAGGAGGCCATTCAGCCCCTCAGGACTGTTCAAATAAAGAATTCAGGAGAAACGTCTTCACCCACAGAGTGATGAGAATGTGGAACTCGTTACCACATAGAGTGGTTGAAGCGAATAGTATCGATACATTTAAGGGGAAGCTGGATGAGCACATGAGGGAGAAAGGAATAGAAGGATATGCTGATAGGGTGAGACAAAGAGGGGTGGGAGGAGGCTCGTGTGGAGCTTAAACGCTGGCATAGAGCAGTTGGGCCGAATGGCCTGTTTCTCTGTGTAATGAATTCCAATGTTATGAGCGTGCCCAATGCGTTATGACATCATTAAATATGTGATCTGGCCATCTTGGTGTCTGTCTCTCTTTACAAATTCTCCCAAATATATAACACTGTGCTGTAAATTCTATATAAGTTTTGGACCAATGGAGCACATCTTCACACAGATGTTGCGATAGGGGTAATGTTGCTTTAAAAATATTGGAGATTGGGAACAGCCCAACAAGTCAAGATGAATCCAATCCTTTTTCCAATTGGCCTACGGGAGGGCAGGACGCCTGGAGGATGGACCAATGGTAGGAGTGTGGGGGTGGGGTGGTCTGAGGTGGGTGGGCGGTCATGTGATGATACCTCCAGGAATACACCCGAGCAAAGTTGGGAACCCTACTGGGTGTAGAGTTTCATCAGGCAGATGCGGAAGCTGAAAGATTTAGGTGCGTGTTTTAAAGAGGAATATGATAGGAGCTCAGATGACTCCCTCCTTTGTATCTAGCAGGTGAAAGTATAAATTGAGATGGGGATGTAGAGTGGGCTATTGGGACCGTATACAGCATATCTGTAGAACCGTAACAGATTCAAACAGAGTAGGTAACCCCTGCCAGTGGAGACCTATGGACACGCTGTTTCTCTAACTGTCCCATTTCTTTTATAGAAGTGATGATTGGAATGGGCTACACACGAGACGAAATTAAAGAAGCATTGACCAGGCAAAAATATAACGAAGTAACTGCTACCTACCTCCTACTGGGCAGAAACAAAAGTGAGGTAAGGGCGAAACAATCAGGAGATCATTTGGCATTGAACATAATGCATGCGAGTTGATCAATGGGTTGCCACGGTATTCTCTCACCTCCTGGCAGCTGAGTTTGATTCCAATCTGCAACTGATTGGGTGGAAGTTGGCGCTGTAACATAAGGACCCTAAATGATACGAATATGGGACAGTCCGCGTCCCAGCTTCCAGTGGGTCCGAGGTCTGGGCAGAAATTGGCATCAGCTGGTATTAAACTGGCAATGAGGAAGGCTGGTGTGCAAGATGGAATTGGCGCAGTAAGGGGTTGCTTCCTTGGGGTAGGGGCACATTGGCTAAGCAAAAGGGAGGTGCCCTCTACATCTAACAGGTTGTTATACCTGACCTGGTGTGGGTTTGGTACCAAGTCCGTGCATTAGATAGTTTCATTGTATCCCTCTCCTCAATCGACAACAATAACAACTTGCATTTATATAGCAGCTTTAAGATTATAAAACATCCCGAGGCGCTTCACGAGAGCATTATAAACCAAATTTGTCACCGAGTCATATAAGGAGATATTAAGGCAGATGGCCGACAGCTTGGTCAAAGAGGTAGGTTTTAAGGAGTGTCTTAAAAGAGGAGAGAAAAGCGGAGAGGTTTAAGGAGGGAATTCCAAAACTCGGGACCCAGGCATCTGAAGGCACAGCCGCCAATGGTGGAGCGATTAAAATCAGGGATGCTGAAGATGCTAGAATTAGAGGAGCAAAATTGCTCAGAGGGTTGTTGGGCTGGAGGAGATTACGGAGACCTGAAAACAGGGATGAAAATTTTAAAATTGGGGCGTTGTTTAACTGGGAGACAATGTAGGTCAGTGAGCACAGGGGTGATGGGTGAACATGACTTGGCAGCTTTTCAATGAGCTCAGTTGACCGAGGGTAGAATGTGGGAGGCCAGTCAGGAGTGTGTTGGAACTGACACATCTAGAGGTAGTAAAGGCATGGATGAGGGTTTCAGCGGCAGATGAGCTGAGGCAGGGGTGGAGTCCGGTGATATTATAGAGGTGGAAATAGGCGATCAGTGATGGCACGAATATGTGGTCAGATGCTGATCTCGTTTCAAATATGACACCAAGATTACGAAGAGATTGAGTGCAAAACTTTGTGAAGAAATGAGAGGTGAAGAACAGGCCAAAATGCAAAGTAAAAATGTAACTTCCTGAGTACCTGGAGTCACATGTAGGCCAGACCAGGTAAGGACAGCAGATTTCCTTCCCTAAAGGGCATTAGTGAACTGGATGGGCTTTTACAACAATCAACAATGGTTTCATGGCCATCATTAGACCAGCTTTTAATTCCAGATTTATCAATTGAAATCAAATTTCACCAATTGCCGTGAGTTTCGAGCCCACGTCCCCCGACCACTAGCCTGGGCCACTGGATTACTAGTCCAGTAGTGATGTCACTACGCCACCACCTCCCTGTTGCCTTTTCAGTGGCTTCATCAGATGCCACATCCCTCTTTGGAAATAGCCTTAGAAGTGGTGTTTATCAGGCTTCATTCGAGCCTCCTCCCACCCCCTCTTCATCTCTCCCTATCAATATTCCTATCTCCCTCATATGTTTAGGTCAATGTTTGAGGACGGTACTTAGCCGGTGATGGGAAGAGTTTGAGGCGTTTGGCATTAGCTAAGATTCCCTGGGTACAACTAGTCAGGCTGTTTAATAGTCTGTAGGACCAGCTCTCCTGACTTGGGCACCAGGCTCCCAGATGTTAGTGGGGAGGACTTTGCAGAGTTGGTAGTCTTATCAGAATGCAATGCCTGGGTCACTGCTGATAGACCCAGCAGATTTTGCTCCTCTTGAACTTTGTAATTGTTTACAGGTGCAGGGCACTAAGTGTTAACCACATTCTGTGGATTGGAGCCCACATGTAGGCCAGAGTGGATAGGAAAGGGCAGCTCCCCTTTCCTGTGGGACGTTGGTGAATGAGTTGGGTTTTTAACAACAATCCGGAAGCTTCCCTGGTTAGTTTTCTGCCGCCAGCCCTCAAATGACCAGATTTATTGGAGTTCGATTTATCAACTTAGCCATGGTGCTCTTTGAACTTGTGACCTCTGGTCATCCAGCACCATAACCCTTGTACCTGAGTTAATGGTGGCTCTCAGTTGTCCCCTTTTAGTTTGCTTTTGGAAATGCTAGCCGGAGGTAGCCTGAAGGCGTAACGTTTTAAGGTGAACTTACACCCCAGGTATGACCTTGTTAATTGGCAGTGAAAAAAAATGGCCGCCCTGCCTCGTAGCTGGACCCCCTGTCATTCTGGTTCTTTTCGTCTTCCAGCTTGATGGCAGTGACTCCCACTCTGGCAGTAGTCTCTCACTAGCCAAGGTCCGGCCCAGCAACGAGCTGAATACCAGTACCATGAGCCAAACCTCAACGCACAGCAGGAGCCAACGCAGCTCGTCCACCTACCACCGGCAGCGCCGGCACAGCGACTTCAGTGAGTAGAACCTGGTGTCCAGCTATTGACGAACGGAGGGTGACCAAGGCCCCAACCCCAAAATAAACCCTTCACTAACTTGATGTCTAGCCAACAATAGCAACTTGCATTTATATGGCACCTTTTAATGTAGGAAAACATCCCAAGGTGCTTCACCTATGGATGAGAGGGCTGTGGGTTCAAACCGCTCTCTGAATTTGAGCACATAATCAAAGCTGGTGAAAACAACACAATCCCCTCCATTTTTACATGTAAATTTGCACCTCATTTAAATTTGGCTGGAATTGGAATTGGACGCTCTTCTGAGGTTGGGTGGAGTGGGATGATTATCCCTCGGTGTGTTTCTAAAAAAAAGACTTGCATTTATATGGCGCCTTTCATGACCTTAGGGCATCCCAAAGCACTTTACAGCCAATTAAGTGCTTTTTGAAGTGTAGTAATGAAGGAAATATGGTGGCCATTGTGTACACAGCAAGCTCCCACTAACTGTGATGTGATAATCTGTTTTTAATGTTAGTTGAAGGATGAATACTGGCCAGGACACCAGACAGTCCTTGGAAAGAGTTGCCATGAGATCTTTTACGTCTGCCTGAGAGAGAAGATGGTTTAACGTCTCATTCGAGAAACGGCACCTCCAACGGTGCAGCACTCTCTCATTCGCACCCTGGAGTGGGGAGTTGAACCCACAACCTTCTGATTTAGAGGCGAGAGTGTTACCGGCTGAGCCACGGTTGACTCCGAACGCCATCCCATGCTGGACGTGCGAGTGCTTGTTGCCGACACTCGAGTTTGTACAACCCCAGCAATGACAGAGATGGGGAACGAGCTGGTTGCCATGGTAAAACAGTTAACAGGATGGACCGTTGTTTCTTACAGGTGGGCCTGCCGCTCTGACCTCTCACCCGAAGCGGAGCCAGACAAGCACGGCCGATAACGACTTGAAGGAGGAGCGCATTCCGTCCCGTAAAGTGACCGGCGGCACGGTCACCAGCGGCGGCAGCAGGGGAGGGGCCCCACCCTCCAGCCCCATGGTTAGCAGTGCCAACAACCCCAACAAGTCGGAGATCCCAGACCGGAGGAAGGTGACAGGCCCCACTAACGTAAGGAGCTTCTAAAACCAGGGTCTGGGTTAAGGCAGCGCTGCTCTTTAGCCCTGTGCTGAGTGGTGTGAGCATAACCAACGTCCCCCATTGAGGACCAATGCTTCAACACAAAGTGATGGGACAAGGGTCTGGGACAAGGTGATGGGACTGCGATTCCCTTCCTCTACCCTGCGGAATGTTGGCATTTGGACATGCCTCAGAGTGCAAGAAGCATTATGACCCAGATATAGAATGATTACAGCACAGGAGGAGGCCATTTGGCCCCGTGTCTCTGTGACAGCTCTCTGTAAGAGCAACTCACCACCTCCTGCTCTCTCTTCCCCGTAGCCCTGCAAATCTTTTATCTTCAGATAACAATCCAATTCCCTTTTGAGAGCCTCAATTGAATCTGCCTCCACCACACTCTCAGGCAGTGCATTCCAGATCCTAACCGCTCACTGTGTGAAGAAAGTTTTCCCTCTTGTCGCCATTGCTTCTTTCACCAATCACCTTAAATCAGTGTCCTCTATTTCTTGACCCTTCTGCCAATGGGAACAGTTTCTCCCTATCTACTTTGTCTAGACCCCTCATGATTTTTGAACACCTCGATCAAATCTCCTCTCAACCTTCTCTATGGAGAACAACCCCAGCTTCTCCAATCTATCCACGTAACTGAAGTTCCTCATCCCTGGAACCATTCTCCTAAATCTTTTCTGCACCCTCTCTAAAGCCTTCACATCCTTCCTGAAGTGTGGTGCCCAGAACTGGACAATACTCCAGTTGAGGCCAAACCAGTGTTATATATACGTTCATCATAACTTCTTTGTTTTTGTACTCTATGCCTCTATTTATAAAGCCCAGGATCCTGACTGCTTTATTAACTGATTTCTGAACTTGCCCTGCCACCTTCAATGATTTGTGCAAATATACCGCCCCCCCCACTCTGCTCCTGCACCCCCTTTTAGAATTGTATCCTTTATTTTCTATTGCCTCTCCTCATTCTTCCTACCAAAATGAATCACCTCACACTTCTCTGCAATAAATTTTATCTGCCACCTATGTCCTCTTGAAGTCTGTCACTATCCTCAAGTTTTGTGTCATCTGCAAATTTTTAAATTGTGCCCAGTACACCCAAGCCTAGGTCATTAATATATATCAAGAAAAATAGGGGTCCTAACACCCATCCCTGGGGAACCCGACTATATAAACCTTCCTCCAGTCCGAAAAACAACCGTTCACATCTACTCTCTGTTTCCTGTCACTCAGCCAATTTTGTATCCATGCTGCTCCTGTCCTTTTTAATCCATAGACTCTAACTTTTCTGACAAGTCTGTTATGTGGCACTTTATCAAAAGCTTTTTGGAAGTCCATGTACACCACATCAACCACATTACCCTCATCAACCCTCTCTGTTACCTCCTAAAACTCAAAACGCTATTTGCCTTTAACAAATGCGTGCTGACTTTCCTGAATTAATCCTAATTTGTCCGAATGATTGTTAATTTTGTCCAGAATGATCATTTCTAAAAGCTTTCGCACCACCAAGGTTAAACTAACTGGCCTGTAGTTGCTGGGCTTATCCTTACACTCTTTTTTTTAAAACAATTTGAATAGGGGCCTTGTCTCTTGCAGCTACATCTGGGGACATTCCCGGCCAGAATGGAGATGATTGGTTAATATCCCTGTCAATCACGCATGGAGTGACTGGGATTTGTTTTGCACACATACTATGTATGTAACTATGCTCCACTCACTGTATTTTGCCAGAGAAATCACCTTCCTTAAATCAGGAGAAGTTGCTGCAGTTTCCGTCATGATTTCTGTTTGCTGTAGTTCTTAGAGACTCTTTTCTAAATAGACTCTGTAGACTGTTTGCTGTAGTGTGCTGTTTAAGCAGACTCTATTTGCTGTGAGTCCTGTGTAAGTCCCAACTCGACTTCAACTCATTAGTTGCTTGGTCAATAATCACTGTGCTCACATGCATGGTAGCTATTTCTCTGGAAAGAAAGCAAAGGAGGGCAAAGAGTGCTAAATCCCAGCTCAGTTAATGTGTCACATTCTGGGCAGGCCTTGTATGGAGGCACATGCGGTAGACTTGCTAACTCTGGTTGGACATACTTGTGTTGGTCTCGTCACGTGATCTGCTGCCTCCAACTGCCCCGCCCCAACACACACCATTGGTGGCCCGCCTTCCCCCCCAGTCCAATCAAAAAGTGGAAAGACTCCTCATTACCCAATTGGATGATTCTTAACTGTCGGTCAAACTGCCTGTGACCGCATCGTCAATATTTTTATAACTAGGATGCAAATGTGTTCAAAAATTTTAAAAACAAGTCTTTTCTTATTTGCCTCTATAATTTTCCTCCTGTGTTCTGCTCACAGCAGAGTCCTTGATGTTTAATTCCTGGAGACTCTGGGCCAACCCTGGAGGATTAGCAACATTGGAACAGGAGTGAGGCCATTCTGCCCCTCTAGCCTATTCCACCATCCTGAGAGATCATGGCTGACCTGTGACCTAACTCCATGTACCCACCTTTGCCCCATATCCCTTAATAACTTTGGTTAACAAAGATCTATCAATCCTGGATTTAAAATTAGCAATTGATCTAGCATCAATTGTCATTTGCCTGCAACAGGATATAGATAGGCTAGCAGAATAGGCAGAGAGGTGGTGGATGGAATTTAATACTGACAAGTGTGAGGTGATGATCTTGGCAGCAGGAATAGGGGGAGGTAATATATACTTAATGGCGCAGTTCTAAAGAGTGCAGGGACGGAGGGACCCGGGGCAGGGGGGTGGGAGCTGCATGTGCAGTGATCTTTGAAGGTGGAAGGATATATTCATAGAATCATAGTTTAAGGCACAGAAAGAGGCCACTTGGCCCATCGTGTCTGTGCTGGCCGAAAAACGATCTACCCATTCTAATCCCACTTTCCATCATTTGGTCCGTATCCCTGCTGATTACGGCACTTGAGGTGCATATCCAGACTCCTTTTGAATGAGTTGAGGGTCTCTGCCTCAACTACCCTTTCAGGCAGTGAGTTCCAGACCCCCACCACCCTCTGGGTGAAAAAACTTTTCCTCATCTCCCCTCTAATTTTTCTACCAATCACTTTAAGTCGATGCCCCCTTGTCACTGATCTCTCTGCTAAGCTGGATGGACCCTTCACCTCCACTCTATCCAGGCCCCTCAAAATTGTGTACATTTCAAAATGATCTCCCCTCAGCCTTCTCTGTTCCAAGGAGAACAACCCCAGCCTATCCAATCTTTCCTCATTGCTGCATTTTTCCAGTCCTGGCAACATCCTCGTAAATCACCTCTGTACCCTCTCTAGTGCAATTACATTCTTTCTGTAATGAGGTGACCAGAACTGCACGCAGTCCTCAAGTTGTGGCCTAAACAATGAGTTATACAGTTCCAGCAGAACCTACCTGCTCTTATATTCTATACCTTGGCTAATAAAGGAAAGGATTCCATATGTCGTCTTAACCACCTTATTGACCTATCCTGCTACCTTCAGGGATCTGTGGACATTCACTCCAGGGTCCCTCACTTCCTCTACACTTCTCAGTATTTTCCCCATTAATCATGTATTCCTTTGCCTTGTTTGACCTCCCCCAAATACAATAACCTCACACTTCTCAGGGTTGAATTCCATTTGCCACTTTTCTGCCCATCTGACCAGACCATCAATATCTTCCTGCCGCCTACAGCTATCTTGAGAATCATACATCAAGGCATAGAGTACAAAAGCAGGGAAGTTATGCTGAACCTTTATGAACCTCTTGTTAGGCCCAAACTGCAGTATTGCGTCCAGTTCTGGTCACCACACTTCGGGAAGGATGTGAGGGTCGTTGAGAGGGTGCGGAGGAGATTTACCAGAACGGTTCCAGGGATGAGGGATTTTAGTTACAAGGTTAGGTTGGAGAAGCTGGGGTTGTTCTCCATGGAGCAAAGGAGATTGAGGGGAGATTTAATAGAAATGTACAAGATTATGATAGGTTTAGATAAGTTAGACAAGGAAAATCTGTTCTCATTAACAAATGGTACAAGGACTAGGGGACACAAATTGAACGTTTTGGTCAAAAGTGCAGGGGGAGGGATATTTTTTTTTTTTTTTAGAGATACAGCACTGAAACAGGCCCTTCAGCCCACCGAGTCTGTGCCGACCATCAACCACCCATTTATACTAATCCTACACTAATCTCATATTCCTACCACATCCCCACCTGTCCCTATATTTCCCTACCACCTACCTATACTAGGGGCAATTTATAATGGCCAATTTACCTACCAACCTGCAAGTCTTTTGGCTTGTGGGAGGAAACCGGAGCACCCGGAGAAAACCCACGCAGACACAGGGAGAACTTGCAAACTCCGCACAGGCAGTACCCAGAATCGAACCCGGGTCCCTGGAGCTGTGAGGCTGCAGTGCTAACCACTGCGCCACTGTGCCGCCCTGGGAAGCATTTTTTTCCGCAGCGGGTGGCAATGACCTGGAACTCGCTGTCCATAAGGATGGTGACAATCAATGACTTCAAGAGGACGTTGAATGGCCAATTGAGAGAAATAGACTTGCAAGGCTACGGGGATCAAGCTGGGGAGTGAGACTGCCTGCATAGCTCTGTGGAGAACCATCAGGGACTCGATGGGCTGAATGGCCTCCTACTGTGCCATAAATGACTTTGACGTCGAGAGTTCCAAACTTCTACCACCCTTTGCGTGAAGAGGTATCTAAGTGCTTCCTAATTTAACTCCTGAAAGGTCTGGCTCTAATTTTTAGACTCCGCCCCCTAGTCCTAGACTCCCCAACCAGTGGAAATATTTTCTCTCTATCTACCCTATCAGTTCCCCTTAATATCTTGAGCACAAATTATGGCATTGATGAGATGGAGCAGCAGTCCACCGTGGGTAATAAGTGGAGAGTATTTGTGAATGCCACAGGCAAACCAAGAAGATGGGAGTTAATGGATTTGTTACTGAAGCCTGTGATTTATTTCTCTCTGACGTTGATAGTCGAAGTCAAACAAAAGTCACTGCTTCACCCACACACTCCCTCAATATAGCAACACGGTTGACTCATCTCATTAACATGCTAAACATGCAGATGGAGGGAATGGCAGCCCCCACAGTTTCTATATCTGAAAACATTTTGCTCAATTCAAAACATTTCTTCATTGCCGGATGCTGGTAACTCAAGGTGTGCTGTTTAGTTAGTGAGTTGTAATTAAATGCCATGTATGATAGTTGCACGTGAGATGTATATACCCTTCTTTCAGCTGTCAAAATGCATGACCCATATATTCACCTTCTCATTAATAAGTGGGTCTCCAGGGAGTGGAAAATTCAAATTTGATGTGTGCTGAAGCTTTCCTTCTCTCTTGTGCTGTCCGTCATGCTCTGCTCTCTCGCTGCTCCCTCACGCTCTCTCGCTGCTCCCTCACGCTCTCTCGCTGCTCCCTCACGCTCTCTCGCTTTCATCTCGCGCTCGCTCTCTTTCGCTCGCTCTCTTTCGCTCGCCCTTGCGCGCCCCTTCGCTCGCCCTCTCTCTCGCGCACGCTCTCTTGCCCGTGTGTTCTCCCCCTCTCGCCTGCGCTCTCTTCTCCCTCCCACTGCCTGCATCTCTGCTCCGTGTCCATCTATTTCCTGGCTCTAACTATCTACGGGGCTGTGCTGTGTACATGAACACCAGGAATTTTCTGGGGGTTTTGTCCTGTTTGGCCACCGCAGCTTTGGCGGAAGATCGGCTCAAAGTGGAGTTGTGTCCACAAACAGATCAGCCATGATCTTACAGAATGGTGTAGCAGGCTCGAGGGGCCGAACAGCCGACTCCTGCTCCTATTTCTTTTGTTCGTCTGCAAACCAAGATTTTTACTGATCTTGGGTTAAGGACTGGATGGGAGATTTCCCCGGCATAAAATGCTTGCAGTTCCTGTCCACATAGACTTACTTCCTGTGTCGTGACTTTTCCGTCAACAATTTAAAAATGCAATGTCAGCATTTTCGGCCTGGGAGCCACTCCGCCCAGTTTAGGCCTCCCGCCAACAGGTGACACTGTGATGCGATCGCCTCCCCTCCCCCCAGTGGCCACCATTTTCTTTCCATGAAACAATTTTTGTTCATTTATTGGGTGCTTAAAACCTGTCTTTTGGTGTCTCTCATCCAATAAACGCCCCCCCCCATTCCACCCAGTTTCCAGCCCTGCCCATTTGCACCCATAAGCGCTTGGCCTGTTTGCAGCTACCTGAGCCTAAATCTCCAGCCACAGCACGCACACTTCCCCAAACTAAGGTTGCCAATTCTGGGCGAACTTATGCCTGAAGGCTTCACCTGCAACTGCCCTACTTGGTCAAACAGCCTTCAATATTTCATCATCAATAAATGAAAGTATCTGAAACAAAGGGGGACAGAAAACCCCAATTTTTTTTTTTTTTAACGGCTTTACGATTTTTCTCCTGGGTGTTGTTTGTAGCAGTGTCCCGGAAATTGCTCTTTAATTCTAGGGGATTGGTTGCTATCAAGTTTTCATAACCGTATTTGTACGATCGTTTGCTTCCCGCACTTGCGTAATCTGTCGTGAGGGACCGTTCATGCGATCAGACGCAATATCCCAAACCTCTAACGGATGAGGTTGACGAACATTATATAAAACTTGTGGCCGGTGAGCGTGTCACACTTCGTTATGCTTGAGACGAAAACTCTGGAATCCTAAATCTACAAGCAGGTCACCAGACTCTGATTGCCCTGAGGCAAACAGATAGAGAGAGCTTCCACAGAGAATGTGTCAGTCACGGCCTTAAAGGGACAGGCCAGGTTAGTATCCAAACCGTCTCCTCCCTCTGGGCAAACTCAGCCACCAGGAGGCGACGATCACCCTCGGTGTGGCTGAAAGTGAGGGGAACAATTACGGAAATCTCTCTTTTTTTTTTTTGGAATAAACACCTTTCTCCCCTCCCTTCCTCAGAATAATATCCCAGCTAGTGCCATGAGCAGGAGGAATACGTACGTTTGCACTGACCGGACTCCCAATGACCGGCAATCACTCTTACAGAACGGGAAGGAGAACAGGTAATCACTGCTAAACTCTCTTTATTTCAGAGGGACCTGCCTGGGGTCTTGTTTCAACCTATGTCTGGAAGAGTGGGTGACGTTGTCAATGCTCCATGGCCAACAATGGGAACAGAACATTTAAAAATAAATTGACCCTTCCTTGTTACTGTTAACGGTCTAGTGCTTGTAGAAGTCATCAGCCTTACCCTGCTGAATAAACAGTGACTCTGTACAGTTACACAGTGAGTGACCCTTACCCTGCTGAATAAACAGTGACTCTGTACAGTTACACAGTGAGTGATCCTTATCCTGCTGAATAAACAGTGACTCTGTACAGTTGCACAGTGAGTGAGCCTTACCCTGCTGAATAAACAGTGACTCTGTACAGTTACACAGTGAGTGACCCTTACCCTGCTGAATGAACAGTGACTCTGTACAGTTACACAATGAGTGATCCTTACCCTGCTGAATAAACAGTGACTCTGTACAGTTACACAGTGAGTAACCCTTACCCTGCTGAATAAACAGTGACTCTGTACAGTTACACAGTGAGTAATCCTTACCCTGCTGAATAAACAGTGACTCTGTACAGTTACACAGTGAGTAATCCTTACCCTGCTGAATGAACAGTGACTCTGTACAGTTACACAGTGAGTAATCCTTACCCTGCTGAATAAACAGTGACTCTGTACACGCAACAAAACTGGTTTAAAAAAATATTATGAAAGCTGTCCAGTTGTAGCTGAAACCCCACCAGGTTCACCCAGGAAGGGAATGCCACCTCTATTCGGTCTGGTCTATACGTGACTCCCGTCTCGCATTAGGCAATCGACTCGCACCAATTCCGGATCTCCCGTCACCCCCTGTACATTGCCTCCTATTCCGTCAACAGCTCGATTTTTAAAATTCTCATCCTGAGTTTCAAATCCCTTCATGACCTCACCTCCCCCCTATCTCTGTAATCACCTCCAGCCCCACAACCCTCCGAGAATCTCTGCACTCCTCTAATTCTGGCCTCTTGAGCATTCCCGATTTTAATCGCTCCACCATTGGCGGCCATGCCTTCAGCTGCCTGGGGCCCTAAATTCTGGAATTCTCTCACTAAACGTCTCTTCATCTCTTTTCCCCTTTTAAGACGCCCCTTAAAATCTACCTCTTTGACCAAGCTTTTGGTCACCTGTCCTAATATCCCCTTACATGGTTCGGTGCCAAATTTTGTTTGGTAATGTTCCTGTGAAGCACCTTGGGATGTTTAAGGCACTATATAAATGCAAAGTTCTTGATGCCTTCCAAAGTGTCCTCACAGGCCATCGCGCTCTGGGGGAAAGGCGGGATAGGCAATAAAGTCCAGCCTCGCCAGCAGTGCCCACATTCGGAACGTTAATATACAAGATATATTTTTAAAGGCGGCTTTTGTTTGCAACGTTTTCAGCTCAGCGATGAACCGTGCCGCTCCAGCCTCTCCCTCAACTCACAGCATCGCCACTACCACCGATCGCACCCGCTTCCCGAGGGGGACGTCCAGCCGGAGCACTTTCCATGGAGGGCAGCTCCGGGACCGGCGAGGGGCGGCTCAGAACGGCTCGCCGACATCGCCCACGCTCTCGCCTGACGCCACGCCATTGCCCCAAACTCGGAGCCGGGCCTCCTCCAACCTCTTCTCCAAACTCACCTCAAAGTTGACTAGAAGGTAAGAGAGTGCGAGGTCATCGCGCCACCCGGAAGTGAAAAGCACAGAAAGGGGTTGACATCGGGGTCAAGGTCCTCTCTCCTCTTACCTCCCCCACCCCCCCTCCCCTCCCCCAACTAAGATGTTACCATGGCAATCAATTGGCTTCACAGCCAATCTTCTCTCTGTAAATAACAACATACTGGGAATTGTATTAAATTTAGAGTCAGACCAAAAGTTAACCAGCTCAATGTCTGAGGCTGGTCAATGGCAGGAGGGAGGCTGATTTAGCGAGAATCATGTTCTATTTTATTGAGAGACCCGGGTGAAGGGTCAAGGCCGAAGAGAAGAGAGACAATGAGGAGATAATTAAGGAAGGAGTGATTAGGTGAAACCAAACTTGGGTTTATTATAGAGGAAAAGGAAAGACGGGGCTGTGAGGGACTGGCGCAGTTTTGAGCAAGTTCGGTACAGGGGATGGTCCAGTAGGTCTTGTGTGGTGAAGAATGCATGGAGGATGGAGGTTAGAGAAGCAATGACCATTTGTACGATCAATACTAAAGACACAGTGATGGGGTGTAGAGTTTAGACATTGGAGCTGAGAGTAGGATTACTGGCTGGACAACAAGCATCTTTGTATTCGATTCTAGAAAGTTCTGGCCTCCATATTGCAAAAGGTGAATAGAGGCACTGAAGAAGATGCAAAAAAGATTGACAAAGAACTGAGAGGTTGAACAGGCTAGGGCTGATGTCTCTCAAAATGAGAAGGGGGTGACCTTATAGAGGTCTGTAAAAGTATGAAGGGGATCAGCAGCGTCGATGTGGAGAAGATGCTTCCACTTGGGAAGAAATCCAAAACTAGAGGCCATAAATATCAGATGGACACCAACGAATTCATTAAGGAATTCAGGAGAAACTTCTTTACCCAGAGAGCGGGGAGAATGTGGAACTTGCTACCACAGGGAGTGGTTGAGGCGAATAGCATAGATACGTTTAAGGGGAAGTACATGAAGGAGATACTGTAGCTTGGGAAGAAACTTGTGTGGAGCATAAACACTGGCATAGACCAGTTGGGCCGAATGGTCTGTTTCTTTTGGTATGTCACAATGTCTCCGGATATGAGACACTCGAGCCTTGACTGCATTTGGACTTTCCTGTGGATAGCAATTGGCCAGAGGTGATTGGTGGGGTTTGGAGGAAGGGTGAATGTTTGGCGAATTTTTCCTGGTGGCCTTTGAAGGTTGGCAAGTATTTGTTGTAGACCTTTCCTTTAGAAAGTTAACTGGTTGGGCTGGAGTCCATGATCGAGTAGATTCCGTGGAATGAGTGGCCCTCATGGACTGTTCTTGTCGTCATACGGTCCTTCCTTGTGAGACCTCAAGTTCGGGAATGCGGTGAGATACGCTGCAAGCTGGTTAGGCGATACCGCGTCTGGGTTCCAAAGGTTTCGCGGTTGGAAGAAGGGAATGTTGAGGGAAAAGAGGAGCCGCACAGTTTTGAGGAAGTCCTGATAAAGAATGACTTGGAATAAAAGGTGGTGAGTCCCGATTTAAACACAGTGAGGAGGTGGGAGAGTCTACAAATTGGGTTGAATGAGGAGCAAGAGCTGGTTGAGGCGGGACCGGGCAAATGGCCACTTCTGTGCCGTGAGACTCTGAGAAAAAGCACAAGAGAACAATGAAGGGACAGTGTAAGTATCTCAACAATAATCTGAAGGGAGCAATCTTGACTCGATGATGTGAAACAAAGCAAAGCCCCAACAGGTAGGTGCTTTTTTTTTTAAAAAAAACAAAAGCTCTCGGTCTTGTTGCTTCAACTTTCTGCTGCCTAACTTTGCTTCTTGTCTTTCCTTTCTTAGGGTCACTATTGACCCATCAAAACGGCAGAGTGCCAACAAAAGTGTGCCAGGGAACCCTCTCCCGCAGGGACCCAAGACTGTTAGTAAGTCTTCTCATTCAACCTTTCGTTCAGTGGCAGTTCTGGCGGAGGTGGTGGGACACTTGACCAGGATATATAGCCGAGCAGTCGCCTGGGCAGCTTTTGAGCCCGGTGGCAGGGACGTGTGGAGAACGGCAAGCGTGGAGAAACCGGAGAGGTCGATGACTGAAAGAGGGGTCACAGCAAGTTAGCACAGCTGCCTCTCTCTGGGGGATCTGGGTCCAAATCCCGTCCAGGCTGATGGGTGCGATGTGACCACTCGGTTGTCCCCGAGACTCCTAGGGGAGAGTGAAATGAGCTTGGTCCAACTGGAACCTGTCCCACTGCACCAAACTACTCCCTGAACCATTGGCAGGGGGCACGACCCACCCGTTTAAAGGAGACAGCAAGGCCGGAGGGTATCGGGAGAAAGAAATTTCACATTGCAAGGTGCCCTGGTGAGGTTGGGGAAAGAGTATGATTTTTTGAGGTTTGAGTGACAGGAGCTTTGCTTTGTATCTAACTCGGAGAGTTTGATGCCGACACTGTGCCCATAATGGGAGAAGGTGTTTCCATTGCAATCCTTGGTACTGACCTTCCTCACCTCCAACAGACACACAGACTCACATGAAATAAATGGATTATAAGCCATAATTTTTACTTTTGATGCCCCGATGTTTTTTTTTTTCCCCCGATTTGCTCGCAGCAGCGAGCGTCCAGGCAATTAACCTTTAATTCCCGGAGACTCCTGGATGGTTGGCAACCCGTACTGAGGAATGGGATGTGGTACGAGGGCTTGCTGGGTGGTTCTCCTGTTCCTGACTGGCAGTGTATTAGGAGGGTTATGTTGAGGGCGAATGGGTCACTTTTCCTCTCCCTCCCACCACCACCACCTTCTGGATGTCACTGTTTCCAATCTCTTCCCTCTTTCCTGTTCTTCCTACATTTCACACAAGAAACAGACTCCTATCCAGAGTTTGAGCTGTTTACTGCGGATGTCGTCGTGCAAGAACGATTGGTTGACCGATCCTCTGCTCCTATGTAACGATTTGAATTCAATCTGTGATAAATGTGCCTCATGGTGTGGAACTGACTCATAGGGATTATGATAGAGAAAGTAAGTCGTGTTTATAGCTACCAGCTTTGTATTTCCAGATTTTTATTTTTTTAAGAACTGGACTCAAATTCCCAAACTGGCATAATGGGGATTTGAACTCGAGTTCTCTAGTTTACTAGTCACGTAACGTCACCGCTATACTACCATACCCAGTTAAAAATTGTGTACCCCAGAGCACAGCGTTTCGGCTGCTCCAGCAACTCGTCCAGCAGGAACTTCTCCTGAACAATAACCATCGCTCCCATTCAAGACTGCGCACACCCTGACCGCCAGTACACAGAACAGAGAGCAGGCAAAGATACTGTGTGCGCACTCATGTCACGCTGAGGAATTCACTTCCAGGGTCCAGGGTAGAGGCAACATCCAAAGTCAGATTGGATAAAGGAAGGAAGTCTTACATTTATATGGCGCCTTTCACGACCTCGGGACATCCCAAAGCGCTTGACAGCCAATGCAGTACTCTTTGAAGCGTAATCACTGTTGTAGTGTAGGAAACGTGGTCCCGCAAATAGGTAAGTGACCAGATCATCAGCTTTTAAAGTTGTTAGGAAAGGCAGCCAATGGAGCAGGCACCCAAGCTCGTTCCCCAATTCAAAGCTAGGCTGCCACGCCAGGCAGTGGTGGCGGTGCTGCATTATTGCCCACCTTGAATGGGCACCAGCAGTGGTCACTACCCTGCGGCCCCTCTGAGACAGTGAGTGGGAGATCTTGCCCCTGGATGTGAGACTGCTGGCATGTGAAGGGTGCCCAGTGCTGGCGAGATGTGGGAGAGGAACTGGTACCTGAGTTAGCACCTTCTGGAAATGGGGAAGGGGAGCCTTGGTAACTGATCGGTTAGAGCTGGCCTCTCGAGTTTCATGGGATGTGGGCATCGCTGGCAAGGCCAGCACTTGTTACCCATCCCTCGTTGCCCTTGACAACTGAGCCACTTGCTAGGCCATTTCAGAGGGCAGTTAAGAGTCAACCACGTTGCTGTGGGTCTGGAGTCACATGTAGGCCAGACCAGGTAAGGACGGCAGATTTCCTTCCCTAAAGGACATTAGTGAACCAGATGGGTTTTTGCAACAATCAACAATGGTTTTATGCTCACCATTACACTAGCTTCACATTACAGATTTTAATTAATTGAATTCAAATATCACTATCTGCCATGGCGGGATTCGAACCCATGACCCCAGAGCATTAGCCTGGGCTCTGGATTACTAATCCACCGACATTACCGCTACATCACCATTTTTTGCCTTGCGGCTTTGTCTGACGGAGTTCCTGTTGAAATATATATATTTTTAAAAAGCCTAGGAGACACCATATTAGCACATCATGAATGGGAAAGAAGTGAGGGGGAATTCTGATCAAGGGAGGGGGAGAAGGTAATGGATTCTCAGGATGTCCAGCTGAGAGAGCAGATAGGGCTTTGGTTTAACGTGTCATCCGAAAGAGAGCACCTCCGACAGTGCAGCACTCCCTCAATGCAGCAGTGGGAGTGCCAGCCTAGGTTATGTGGTCTATTGTCTGGAGTGGGATTTGAATCCACCATCTTCTGACTCAGCGGTGAGACTGCGACCTACTGAGAAGAGGGAAAACGGGGCAGAGGAATATTCATGAATTTCTCCCACCGCGCCTGCCTTTCCGAGAGCAATGAACTCCCTGTTGTAGATTGGTTCAGTGGCCATTCACGTCCACTATCCTCCCGTGCAGAGGTCAATCGGGTGACCTTCCAGTGACCCACCTCCATCCCTGGGCGGGAGGGGTGGGGGTGGGGGGAGTCTGAGAATATTTCTCTTGAAGGAACCTCAATAGTGAGAAGCACATTTAACACTTGAGTCATCATTTCCCTCTATGTTTCTGCGATGTGGTCAATATTTTGAAAGTTGCAAAGTGCATGTGCTGCCTTGAAATCACCTCACAGCAGAAATCCAACCCAATAAATCCAGTCGGGAATTCGGGAGAAGTTCCTGTACTCAGTGGTGAGAATGTGGAACTCTCCATCACGGGGAGCGATTAGAGCAAATAGCACAGATACATTTAAGGGGAAGCCGGATAAACACATGAGGGAGAAAGGGATAGAAGGAGATGTTGATGGGTTTTGATGAAGGGTGGGAGAAGACTCATGGAGTATAAGCACCAGCATGGCCAAATTGGGCCGAATGGCCTGTTTCGCTGCTGTAAATACTTTGTGAGGCCATTCATTAATGCTTGTCCACTCCAGTGGCTCGGTGGTCATGACTGGATGGTTGCATGCTCTTCTTCCTGCCCTGGTTGCCTTGGTTACTAATTTCCGGTGTGTCTCTTCTTTTGTTGAGGGTCGCAGACGAACCTGAGAGAAACTGGAGATCTGAGGTCACAAGGTGAGGAAACGGGCAACCCCCAGGAGCACCTTCGCGTGTGTATGTTGTCAGTAACGTGTTGGTGGAGGTGAATGGTGAAATGGTTTCGTGGCAATTTGAAGGAAAAGCATTTACATTTCATCTGTCACAACCTCAAGGCCATCTCACAGCACTTTGCAGCCAGTGAAGACCATTTTGAGGTGTAGTTGTGGCAGCTGATTTGTGCACAGCAAGCTCCCACACACTGCGTTGAAATGAATAGCCAGCTAATATCTCTTTGGTAGTATAGGTTGAGGGATAAATATTGGCCCCGGGACACTGGGGAGAACCCCCACTGCTCCTTGTTGAAAAAGTTCCATGGGATCTTTTATGTTCACCTGAGAGGGCAGACCAGGCCTCAGTTTAACCATCCAGAAGATGACACCCCTAACGGCATAGCACTCCCTCGGTACTGCACTGGGAGTGTCCGCCTTGATTATTTGCTCGAGTCTCTGTGTATTATTCATTTAAGGGAACAAGCAGTGTGCCACTTACTCACACAGGTTCAGAGATTGCTGCATCATCTTGTATTCTTGCGGACAAGTGTTTTGGAAGGGGGTCAGGATTAGGCACTGACCTTTCACCCCTGGGACCTGGGTTCAAAGCCAGGCCAGACTGAGGTGGGGGCGAATGTCAATTGTGTCCGTAGCTGTTTTAGGGCAACCCAGTTCCTAGGGAGTGTAGACCCTTAATTGGCCAGAATTGAAGATGAAACGAGAAAGCTTGGCGATGCCACAGGATGGCCAGCTGTGGTAAGTGGGGCACAATGTCAGGCGTGTGCAGTCAGGGTTTAAGGCTGGGGCTGAAGAATGTGTTGTTTGCTGGTGCAGGTTCTGACGTTCTGCCTTCAAGAGGGAACTAGACTGGTTTCCATCACCCGAGAGGACCTTTTCCAGAGGTTTCCTCCCCCTTCTCTGCCTGGGATTATTCTGGAGATTGCATCGCTGGGGGTTCCTCGGGTAGGGTGCGAAATGTCTAGTCACAGTGCTGCAGCCATCGTGATTGTGGGGCAGGCTTGATGGAGCAGCCAATCCCCTCTGTCCTTCCAACGGGATCTAACCATGCTGTCGTTGGATTGGAGCTGGAGGAGCAGCCATTATCCTGCTCTTGACTGCTATCCAGTGACTTCTCCATGTGTGCAGACACCGGGCAAGAGCATAAGCAGGTTGATTGATTAAGCAGCCAGTTGCTGCTCACTGTCAATGTTTGGGCATGAGGAATGGTCATGTGGTCAGTTGGCAACTGTGAGCCGCACGCAGACCACACAGTTCAAAGGTTCCATTCCCCGGCAGCTGGCAGTGATGGGGTTACTGGAATTAACCTCAATTCCCCAGGCTGTGGCAAAGCTGAATCAGCCGGTGTCCTTTCTCCTGGTCAATATCTGGTGACCTCTGAATAGAAAGAGCATAGAGAAAGGTTCTGCTGTACTTAACATGGGAGTGTTTGAGACAGTGTAGAGGGAGCTTTATTCTGTATCTAACCCCGTTTTTCTTTTAGTGTAGAGGAGGCTTTACTCTGTATCTAACCCTGTGCTGTACCCTGTCCTGGGAGTGTTTGATGGGGACGGTGTAGAGGGAGCTTTACTCTGTATCTAACCCCGTTTTTTTTTGATGGGGACAGTGTAGAGGGAGCTTTACTCTGTATCTAACCCCGGTTTTCCTTTGGTGGGGACAGTGTAGAGGGAGCTTTACTCTGTATCTAACCCCGTGCTGTACCTATCCTGGGAGTGTTTGATGGGGACAGTGTAGAGGGAGCTTTACTCTGTATCTAACCCCGTTTTGTTTTTTTTAGGGAGCTTTACTCTGTATCTAACCCCCGTGCTGTACCTGTCCTGGGAGTGTTTGATGGGGACAGTGTAGAGGGAGCTTTACGCTGTATCTAACCCCCGTTTTTTTTTTTTTCTTTTTTTTTAAGGTGACCTTTATTCCTCAGGCCCCCTTTATATACATATTTACATTTTTTTTTTCAAAAATAACTTTATTTAAAACCAGATAAATAAACAAAACTCAAATTAAAATGCCATTCTCTGCGTCGACAATGCACTCCAGTCCCTGCGGTGCCCACCGGTCAAGGAAGGTCTCAAGCGTACCGGCGGACACCGCATGCTCCTTCTCCAAGGACACCCGGGCGCGAACGTAACCGCGGAAGAGGGGCAGACAATCGGGGAGGACGGACCCCCCGACGGCCCGCAGCCTGGACCTGTGAATTGCCACCTTGGCCAGGCCCAGGAGCAGACTGACGAGGAGATCCTGCTCCCGGCCCAAGCCCCTCCGCACCGGGTGCCCAAAGATCAGGAGCGTGGGACTGAAGTGCAGCCAGAATTTGAGGAGCAGCCCCTTCAGATACTCAAAGAGGGGCTGCAACCTCGCACACTGTATCAAACCCCGTGCTGTACCTGTCCTGGGAGTGTTTGATGGGGACAGTGTAGAGGGAGCTTTACTGTGTAACCTGTGCTGTCCCTAGTTTGGATACGTGTGATGCTAATGTAGGTGCTCATTACAAGTTCCTGTGCTGCATCCTTCCCCTTGAGCACAAGAGACATTTAAGGAGGTGGGTGAGGGATGGAAACAGAACTAATTTGCATTTTTCCCGTCTTTATTTTAGTTGCAATGTATCTTGGAATCAAAAAGAAACAAAGCCCCGGTCGATCCGACTTACCTGGAATATAAAAATCACCAGCTCACGGGACCCTAGTGAGATGATCGATCTCATCTGCAAGGTCCTGGAGATGAACGGCTGCGACTACCATCAGCAGGAACCGTTCCTCCTGGCCTGCGCACACGGCCGGGAGACCACAGAACACTTTGTCCAGTGGGAGATCGAGGTGTGTCGACTGCCAAATCTCTCCGTCAACGGAGTGCGTTTTAAAAGGACATCGGGGACCTTCTTATCCTTCAGGAACATAGTGACAAAAATCACCAGTGAATTAAAGCTTTAAGCGCACGGCGGGAAGGCACTGCAGTGCGTCCACCGCCTTGAAGATGAATTTTCGTGTTTCGTTTGTTTTGTCGTCTCTGGCTGCTCTCAAGGAAGCTGGGTACCCACTTCCCCACTCCCACGCCATCCCCCACTCCCCCCTTGCCATCTACCCAACCCATGACCCCGGCCCAGGTCATCTCCTTGAAAACAGAGAGGATGGAATCCCGCCACAAACGACTTTTCTTTCTCCAGGATCCGAGTTCCAGGCCACGCTTCCCACCTGCACGGTGACGGGATTGAAGTCGCATTGTCCTCTTTCCCCTGCTCTCGATCCTTGGACTGCCAGTCACTCGTTGGGATGAGTTACGTCCGTTCTTAAGATTGGCGGCTGGATTTTGAGTTTCTAACCTTCCAGGGCATTGAGAGAGAGAGAGAGAGAGAGAGAGGGAGAAAAGGCATGAGTGGAGACCGTGAGATAAGTGTTCTAACCTGTCCCACCCCACTTTTGAGTTGTGACTCCTGCCCAGAAGGGTCTTCGTAACAGAGGTGCCCACAGCCAGGATGTTCCCAACGGAAAGGGGCTTCCGTCCAAGCAGAAGAATGCATTGGTGGGCACCCCGCACCGAGACCACTTCCCAGCCCCTCGCTCCCTCCACTCCCGACTATAGAGCCACATTGGTGAATGGCTGGACAGGAGCAGAATAACAGGCCAACTTAGAGGTTAGCCTTTCAAATGGAGAGGTTACGAAATGTATTTTAGTTGTGATGTAGGCTTCTCATCAGCTGCTATGATCAAGACAACACAACTAACTCAGCAAATACCTGATGGACCTCAGAACATTTGTGGCTCTTGAGCTGCAGTGATTCTCAAATCCTGAGCCACGAAGGGACGGAAAGCACTGCGAACACGTCAAATCTACAATTTTGTGTTACCTTCATATATGTGTTGTTTCCTTTCATTTCTCTTTGTCTTTCTCTTGCTCGCTCATCTCTCTCTATCTCTATTGTCTCTTTCTCTTGTCTTTCCATCTCTCTCTCTCCCTCCCTCATCTGTCTCTCTCCCTCCCACCCTGTCTCTCTCTCTCTCTCTCGTCTCCCCTCTCTCTCTCTCGTCTCCCCTCTCTCTCTCTCTCGTCTCCCCTCTCTCTCGTCTCCTCTCTCTCTCTCTCTCTCTCGTCTCCTCTCTCTCTCTCTCTCTCTCTCTCTCTCTCTCTCGTCTCCCCCTCTCTCTCTCTCTCTCTCTCTCTCGTCTCCTCTCTCTCTCTCTCTCTCTCTCTCTCTCTCTCTCTCTCGTCTCCCCTCTCTCTCTCTCTCGTCTCCCCTCTCTCTCTCTCTCGTCTCCCCTCTCTCTCTCTCTCGTCTCCTCTCTCTCTCTCGTCTCCTCTCTCTCTCTCGTCTCCTCTCTCTCTCTCGTCTCCTCTCTCTCTCTCGTCTCCTCTCTCTCTCTCGTCTCCTCTCTCTCTCTCGTCTCCTCTCTCTCTCTCGTCTCCTCTCTCTCTCTCGTCTCCTCTCTCTCTCTCGTCTCCTCTCTCTCTCTCGTCTCCTCTCTCTCTCTCGTCCTCTCTCTCTCTCTCGTCTCCCCTCTCTCTCGTCTCCCCTCTCTCTCGTCTCCCCTCTCTCTCGTCTCCCCTCTCTCTCGTCTCCCCTCTCTCTCGTCTCCCCTCTCTCTCGTCTCCCCTCTCTCTCGTCTCCCCTCTCTCTCGTCTCCCCTCTCTCTCGTCTCCCCTCTCTCTCTCTCTCTCTCGTCTCCCCTCCCTCTCTCTCTCTCTCTCTCTCTCTCTCTCTCTCTCGTCTCCCCTCCCTCTCTCTCTCTCTCTCTCTCTCTCTCTCTCTCGCTCGTCTCCCCTCTCTCTCGCTCGTCTCCCCTCTCTCTCGCTCGTCTCCCCTCTCTCTCGCTCGTCTCCCCTCTCTCTCGCTCGTCTCCCCTCTCTCTCGCTCGTCTCCCCCTCTCTCTCGCCCGTCTCCCCTCTCTCTCGCCCGTCTCCCCTCTCTCTCGCCCGTCTCCCCTCTCTCTCGCCCGTCTCCCCTCTCTCTCGCCCGTCTCCCCTCTCTCTCGCCCGTCTCCCCTCTCTCTCGCCCGTCTCCCCTCTCTCTCGCCCCGTCTCCCCTCTCTCTCGCCCGTCTCCCCTCTCTCTCGCCCGTCTCCCCTCTCTCTCGCCCCGTCTCCCCTCTCTCTCGCCCGTCTCCCCTCTCTCTCGCACCGTCTCCCCTCTCTCTCGCTCGTCTCCCCTCCCTCTCGCTCGTCTCCCCTCCCTCTCGCTCGTCTCCCCGCTCTCGCTCTCCGCTCGTCTCCCCGCTCTCGCTCTCGCTCGTCTCCCCTCTCTCGCTCTCGCTCGTCTCCCCTCTCTCGCTCTCGCTCGTCTCCCCTCTCTCGCTCTCGCTCGTCTCCCCTCTCTCGCTCTCGCTCGTCTCCCCTCTCTCGCTCTCGCTCGTCTCCCCTCTCTCGCTCTCGCTCGTCTCCCCTCTCTCGCTCTCCGCTCGTCTCCCCTCTCTCGCTCTCAGCTCGTCTCCCCTCTCTCGCTCTCGCTCGTCTCCCCTCTCTCGCTCTCGCTCGTCTCCCCTCTCTCGCTCTCAGCTCGTCTCCCCTCTCTCGCTCTCGCTCGTCTCCCCTCTCTCGCTCTCGCTCGTCTCCCCCTCTCTCGCTCTCGCTCGTCTCCCCTCTCTCGCTCTCGCTCGTCTCCCCGCTCTCGCTCGTCTCCCCGCTCTCGCTCGTCTCCCCTCTCTCGCTCTCAGCTCGTCTCCCCTCTCTCGCTCTCGCTCGTCTCCCCGCTCTCGCTCTCGCTCGTCTCCCCGCTCTCGCTCTCGCTCGTCTCCCCGCTCTCGCTCTCGCTCGTCTCCCCGCTCTCGCTCTCGCTCGTCTCCCCGCTCTCGCTCTCGCTCGTCTCCCCGCTCTCGCTCTCGCTCGTCTCCCCGCTCTCGCTCTCGCTCGTCTCCCCGCTCTCCCTCGTCTCCCCGCTCTCCCTCGTCTCCCCGCTCTCCCTCGTCTCCCCGCTCTCCCTCGTCTCCCCGCTCTCGCTCTCGCTCGTCTCCCCTCTCTCGCTCTCGCTCGTCTCCCCTCTCTCGCTCTCGCTCGTCTCCCCTCTCTCGCTCTCGCTCGTCTCCCCGCTCTCGCTCTCGCTCGTCTCCCCGCTCTCGCTCTCGCTCGTCTCCCCGCTCTCGCTCGTCTCCCCGCTCTCCGCTCTCGCTCGTCTCCCCGCTCTCGCTCTCGCTCGTCTCCCCGCTCTCGCTCTCAGCTCGTCTCCCCGCTCTCGCTCTCGCTCGTCTCCCCGCTCTCGCTCTCGCTCGTCTCCCCGCTCTCGCTCTCGCTCGTCTCCCCGCTCTCGCTCTCGCTCGTCTCCCCGCTCTCGCTCTCGCTCGTCTCCCCGCTCCTCGCTCTCGCTCGTCTCCCCCGCTCTCGCTCTCGCTCGTCTCCCCGCTCTCGCTCTCGCTCGTCTCTCTCGCTCTCGCTCGTCTCCCCTCTCTCGCTCTCGCTCGTCTCCCCTCTCTCGCTCTCGCTCGTCTCCCCTCTCTCGCTCGTCTCCCCTCTCTCGCTCGTCTCCCCTCTCTCGCTCGTCTCCCCTCTCTCGCTCGTCTCCCCTCTCTCGCTCGTCTCCCCTCTCTCGCTCGTCTCCCTCTCTCGCTCGTCTCCCCCTCTCTCGCTCGTCTCCCCTCTCTCGCTCGTCTCCCCTCTCTCGCTCGTCTCCCCTCTCTCGCTCGTCTCCCCTCTCTCGCTCGTCTCCCCTCTCTCGCTCGTCTCCCCTCTCTCGCCTCGTCTCCCCTCTCTCGCTCGTCTCCCCGCTCTCTGCTCGTCTCCCCGCTCTCGCTCGTCTCCCCGCTCTCGCTCGTCTCCCGCTCTCGCTCGTCTCCCCGCTCTCGCTCGTCTCCCCCGCTCTCGCTCGTCTCCCCGCTCTCGCTCGTCTCCCCGCTCTCGCTCGTCTCCCCGCTCTCGCTCGTCTCCCCGCTCTCGCTCGTCTCCCCGCTCTCGCTCGTCTCCCCGCTCTCGCTCGTCTCCCCGCTCTCGCTCGTCTCCCCGCTCTCGCTCGTCTCCCCGCTCTCGCTCGTCTCCCCGCTCTCGCTCGTCTCCCGCTCTCGCTCGTCTCCCCTCTCTCGCTCGTCTCCCCTCTCTCGCTCGTCTCCCCTCTCTCGCTCTCGCTCGTCTCCCCTCTCTCGCTCTCGCTCGTCTCCCCTCTCTCGCTCTCGCTCGTCTCCCTCTCTCGCTCTCGCTCGTCTCCCCTCTCTCGCTCTCGCTCGTCTCCCCTCTCTCGCTCTCGCTCGTCTCCCCTCTCTCGCTCTCGCTCGTCTCCCCTCTCTCGCTCTCGCTCGTCTCCCCTCTCTCGCTCTCGCTCGTCTCCCCTCTCTCGCTCTCCGCTCGTCTCCCCTCTCTCGCTCTCGCTCGTCTCCCCTCTCTCGCTCTCGCTCGACTCCCCTCTCTCGCTCTCGCTCGTCTCCCCTCTCTCGCTCTCGCTCGTCTCCCCCTCTCTCGCTCTCGCTCGTCTCCCCTCTCTCGCTCGCTCGTCTCCCCGCTCTCGCTCGTCTCCCCTCTCTCGCTCGTCTCCCCTCTCTCGCTCGTCTCCCCTCTCTCGCTCGTCTCCCCTCTCTCGCTCGTCTCCCTCTCTCGCTCGTCTCCCCTCTCTCGCTCGTCTCCCCTCTCTCGCTCGTCTCCCCTCTCTCGCTCGTCTCCCCTCTCTCGCTCGTCTCCCCGCTCTCGCTCGTCTCCCCGCTCTCGCTCGTCTCCCCGCTCTCGCTCGTCTCCCCGCTCTCGCTCGTCTCCCCGCTCTCGCTCGTCTCCCCGCTCTCGCTCGTCTCCCCGCTCTCGCTCGTCTCCCCGCTCTCGCTCGTCTCCCCGCTCTCGCTCGTCTCCCCGCTCTCGCTCGTCTCCCCGCTCTCGCTCGTCTCCCCGCTCTCGCTCGTCTCCCCGCTCTCGCTCGTCTCCCCGCTCTCGCTCGTCTCCCCGCTCTCGCTCGTCTCCCCGCTCTCGCTCGTCTCCCCGCTCTCGCTCGTCTCCCCGCTCTCGCTCGTCTCCCCTCTCTCGCTCGTCTCCCCTCTCTCGCTCGTCTCCCCTCTCTCGCTCGTCTCCCCTCTCTCGCTCGTCTCCCCTCTCTCGCTCGTCTCCCCTCTCTCGCTCGTCTCCCCTCTCTCGCTCGTCTCCCCTCTCTCGCTCGTCTCCCCTCTCTCGCTCGTCTCCCCTCTCTCGCTCTCGCTCGTCTCCCCTCTCTCGCTCTCGCTCGTCTCCCCTCTCTCGCTCGCTCGTCTCCCCTCTCTCGCTCTCGCTCGTCTCCCCTCTCTCGCTCTCGCTCGTCTCCCCTCTCTCGCTCTCGCTCGTCTCCCCTCTCATCGCTCTCGCTCGTCTCCCCTCTCTCGCTCTCGCTCGTCTCCCCTCTCTCGCTCTCGCTCGTCTCCCCTCTCTCGCTCTCGCTCGTCTCACCTCTCTCGCTCTCGCTCGTCTCCCCTCTCTCGCTCTCGCTCGACTCCCCTCTCTCGCTCTCGCTCGTCTCCCCTCTCTCGCTCTCGCTCGTCTCCCCTCTCTCGCTCTCGCTCGTCTCCCTCTCTCGCTCTCGCTCGTCTCCCCTCTCTCGCTCTCGCTCGTCTCCCTCTCTCGCTCTCGCTCGTCTCCCCTCTCTCGCTCTCGCTCGTCTCCCCTCTCTCGCTCTCGCTCGTCTCCCCTCTCTCGCTCTCGCTCGTCTCCCCTCTCTCGCTCTCGCTCGTCTCCCCTCTCTCGCTCTCGCTCGTCTCCCCTCTCTCGCTCTCGCTCGTCTCCCCTCTCTCGCTCTCAGCTCGTCTCCCCTCTCTCGCTCTCGCTCGTCTCCCCTCTCTCGCTCTCGCTCGTCTCCCCTCTCTCGCTCTCGCTCGTCTCCCCTCTCTCGCTCTCGCTCGTCTCCCCTCTCTCGCTCTCTGCTCGTCTCCCCTCTCTCGCTCTCGCTCGTCTCCCCTCTCTCGCTCCTCGCTCGTCTCCCCTCTCTCGCTCTCGCTCGTCTCCCCTCTCTCGCTCTCGCTCGTCTCCCCTCTCTCGCTCTCGCTCGTCTCCCCTCTCTCGCTCTCGCTCGTCTCCCCTCTCTCGCTCTCGCTCGTCTCCCCGCTCTCGCTCTCGCTCGTCTCCCCGCTCTCGCTCTCGCTCGTCTCCCCGCTCTCGCTCTCAGCTCGTCTCCCCGCTCTCTGCTCTCGCTCGTCTCCCCGCTCTCGCTCTCGCTCGTCTCCCCGCTCTCGCTCTCGCTCGTCTCCCCGCTCTCGCTCTCGCTCGTCTCCCCGCTCTCGCTCTCGCTCGTCTCCCCGCTCTCGCTCTCGCTCGTCTCCCCGCTCTCGCTCTCGCTCGTCTCCCCGCTCTCAGCTCTCGCTCGTCTCCCCGCTCTCGCTCTCGCTCGTCTCCCCCGCTCCTCGCTCTCGCTCGTCTCCCCTCTCTCGCTCTCGCTCGTCTCCCCTCTCTCGCTCTCGCTCTTCTCCCCTCTCTCGCTCTCGCTCGTCTCCCCTCTCTCGCTCTCGCTGTCTCCCCTCTCTCGCTCTCGCTCGTCTCCCCTCTCTCGCTCTCGCTCGTCTCCCCTCTCTCGCTCTCGCTCGTCTCCCCTCTCTCGCTCTCGCTCGTCTCCCCTCTCTCGCTCTCGCTCGTCTCCCCTCTCTCGCTCTCGCTCGTCTCCCCTCTCTCGCTCTCGCTCGTCTCCCCTCTCTCGCTCTCGCTCGTCCCCTCTCTCGCTCTCGCTCGTCTCCCCTCTCTCGCTCTCGCTCGTCTCCCCTCTCTCGCTCTCGCTCGTCTCCCCTCTCTCGCTCTCGCTCGTCTCCCCTCTCTCGCTCTCGCTCGTCTCCCCTCTCTCGCTCTCGCTCGTCTCCCCTCTCTCGCTCTCGCTCGTCTCCCCTCTCTCGCTCTCGCTCGTCTCCCCTCTCTCGCTCTCGCTCGTCTCCCCTCTCTCGCTCTCGCTCGTCTCCCTCTCTCGCTCTCGCTCGTCTCCCTCTCTCGCTCTCGCTCGTCTCCCCTCTCTCGCTCTCGCTCGTCTCCCCTCTCTCGCTCTCGCTCGTCTCCCCTCTCTCGCTCTCGCTCGTCTCCCTCTCTCGCTCTCGCTCGTCTCCCCTCTCTCGCTCTCGCTCGTCTCCCCTCTCTCGCTCTCGCTCGTCTCCCCTCTCTCGCTCTCTCGCTCGTCACCCCCTCTCTCGCTCTCGCTCGTCTCCCCTCCTCCCCTCTCTCGTCTCCTCCTCTCTCTCTCCTCCCTCCTCTCTCTCTCCTCCCCTCCTCCCTCTCTCTCCTCCCCTCCTCCCCTCTCTCTCCTCCCCTCCTCCCCTCTCTCCTCTCCCCTCTCTCCTCCCCTCTCCTCTCTCTCCTCCCTCCACCCTCTCTCTCCTCCCCTCTCTCTCCTCCCCTCCCCCCTCCCCCCTCTCCACACTCCACCTCCCTCCCCCCTCCCCCCTCACCCCTCTCCCCCCCTCCCCCCCCTCCCCCTCTACCCCTCTACCCCCTCTCCCCTCTCTCTCGTCTCCCCTCCCCTCTCGCTCGCTCTCTCTCGTCTCCCGTCTCCCCTCTCTCTCTCTCTCTCTCTCTCTCTCGTCTCCCCTCTCTCTCTCTCGTCTCCCGTGTCCCGTCCTCTCTCTCGTCTCTCGTCTCTCGTCTGCCGTCTCCCCTCTCCCTCTCTCTCGTCTCCCCTCCCCCTCTCTCGTCTCCCCTCCCCCTCTCTCGTCTCCCCTCCCCCTCTCTCGTCTCCCCTCCCCTCTCTCGTCTCCCCTCCCCCTTCTCGTCTCCCTCCCCCTCTCTCGTCTCCCCTCCCCCTCTCTCGTCTCCCCTCCCCCTCTCTCGTCTCCCCTCCCCCTCTCTCGTCTCCCCTCCCCCTCTCTCGTCTCCCCTCCCCCTCTCTCGTCTCCCCTCCCCCTCTCTCGTCTCCCCTCCCCCTCTCTCGTCTCCCCTCCCCCTCTCTCGTCTCCCCTCCCTCTCTCTCGTCTCCCCTCCCTCTCTCTCGTCTCCCCTCCCTCTCTCTCGTCTCCCCTCCCTCTCTCTCGTCTCCCCTCCCTCTCTCTCGTCTCCCCTCCCTCTCTCTCGTCTCCCCTCCCTCTCTCTCGTCTCCCCTCCCTCTCTCTCGTTCCCCCTCCCTCTCTCTCGTCTCCCCTCCCTCTCTCTCGTCTCCCCTCCCTCTCTCCTCGTCTCCCCTCCCTCTCTCTTCTCCCTCTCTCTCTCGTCTCCCCTCCCTCTCTCTCGTCTCCCCTCCCTCTCTCTCGTCTCCCCTCTCTCTGTCTCCCCTCCTCTCTCTCGTCTCCCCTCCCTCTCTCTCGTCTCCCTCCCTCTCTCTCGTCTCCCTCCCTCTCTCTCGTCTCCTCCCTCTCTCTCGTCTCCCTCCCTCTCTCTCGTCTCCCCTCCCTCTCTCTCGTCTCCCCTCCTCTCTCGTCTCCCTCCCTCTCTCTCGTCTCCCCTCCTCTCTCTCGTCTCCTCCCTCCCTCTCTCTCGTCTCCCCTCCCTCTCTCTCGTCTCCCTCCCTCTCTCTCGTCTCCCCTCCTCTCTCCCGTCTCCCCTCCCTCTCTCTCAGTCTCCCCTCCCTCTCTCCCGTCTCCCCTCCCTCTCTCTCGTCTCCCGTCTCCCCTCACTCTCTCTCGTCTCCCGCCTCCCCTCCCTCTCTCTCTCCCGTCTCCGCTCTCCTCTCTCTCTTCGTCTACGTCTCCCCCTCTCTCTCTCTCTCTCTCAGTCTCCCGTCTCCCCTCTCTCTCTCTCTCTCTCTCTCGTCTCCCGTCTCCCCTTCCTCCTCTCCCCTTCCTCTCTCCCCTCTCCCCTTCCTCTCTCCCCTCTCCCCTTCCTCTCTCCCTCTCCCCTTCCTCTCTCCCTCTCCCCTTCCTCTCTCCCCTCTCCCTTCCCTCTCCCCTCTCCCCTTCCTCTCTCCCCTCTCCCTCTCCCCTTCCTCTCTCCCCTCTCCCTTCTCTCTCCCCTCTCCCGTCTCCCCTTCCTCTCTCCCCTCTCCCCTTCCTCTCTCCCCTCTCCCCTTCCTCTCTCTCCCTCTCCCCTTCCTCTCTCCCCTCTCCCCTTCCCTCTCTCCCCCTCTCCCCCTTCCTCTCTCCCCTCTCCCATTCCTCTCTCCCTCTCCCCTCTCCCGTCTCCCCTTCCTCTCTCCCGTCTCCCCTTCCTCTCTCCCGTCTCCCCTTCCTCTCTCCCCTCTCCCTTCCTCTCTCCCCTCTCCCTTCCTCTCTCCCCTCTCCCCTTCCTCTCTCCCCTCTCCCCTTCCTCTCTCCCCTCTCCCTTCCTCTCTCCCCTCTCCCCTTCCTCTCTCCCCTCTCCCGTCTCCCCTTCCTCTCTCTCCTCTCCCGTCTCCCCTTCCTCTCTCTCCTCTCCCGTCTCCCCTCCCTCTCTCTCCTCTCCCGTCTCCCCTCCCTCTCTCTCCTCTCCCGTCTCCCCTCCCTCTCTCTCCTCTCCCGTCTCCCCTCCCTCTCTCTCCTCTCCCGTCTCCCTCCTCTCTCTCCTCTCCCGTCTCCCCTCCCTCTCTCTCCTCTCCCCGTCTCCCTCCCTCTCTCTCCTCTCCCGTCTCCCCTCCCTCTCTCTCCTCTCCCGTCTCCCCTCCCTCTCTCTCCTCTCCCGTCTCCCCTCCCTCTCTCTCCTCTCCCGTCTCCCCTCCCTCTCTCTCCTCTCGTCTCCCCTCCCCCTACCCTCCCCCTCTCTCCTCTCCCGTCTCCCTCCCCCTCTCCTCTCCCGTCTCCCTCCCCTCTCTCCTCTCCGCTCCCCTCCCTCTCTCTCCTCTCCCGTCTCCCCTCCCTCTCTCTCCTCTCCCGTCTCCCCTCCCTCTCTCTCCTCTCCCGTCTCCCCTCCCTCTCTCTCCTCTCCCGTCTCCCCTCCTCTCTCCTCTCCCTCCCCTCCCTCTCTCCTCTCCCCTCTCCCTCCCCCTCTCTCTCTCCCTCTCCCCCTCCCCCTCTCTCCTCTCTCCCTCTCCCTCTCCCCTCCCCTCTCTCCTCTCCCCTCTCCCCTCCCCCTCTCTCCTCTCTCCTCTCCCTCCCCCTCTCTCCTCTCTCCTCTATCCTCTCCCCTCTCCCTCCTCCCCTCCCCTCTCTCCTCTCCCCTCTCTCTTCCCTCCCCTCTCTCCTCTCTCCTCTCCCCCTCTCCCCTCCCCCTCTCTCCTCTCCCCTCTCTCCTCTCCCCTCTCTCCTCACCCTCTCCCCTCCCCCTCTCTCCTCTCCCTCTCTCCTCTTCCCCTCTCTCCTCTCCCGTCTCCCCTCTCTCCTCTCCCGTCTCTGTTTCTGTTACTTGGCAGACGTAAGGAAATCTCACTCGGAAAGGCAAAAAGGGAGTGTTCGTCATTGGAATCACAGTTGACAGTACACCAGGGGTAGCCCTCGACTTTTAGCTTGAATTACATTGTTAGTGCAGTCCAGGGCGATGCCCGTGACCTGTGACTGATCTAGGAATGAGAAATGGTTGCAAAAAATGATCCATTGTCGAGTGAAGATTCACCTTTATCCCCGCCTCTCTCATCAAGGGGACATTAGCAGAGATGTGGAGCAAGCATCTTAAACACGACAGTATCAGGCTGAGACAGGACCTGTTGTCTGACCTTACTCTTGGGTCCAGAATTTTAGATGTTTCCTGCTCATTTTGATTTTTTTTTTGGTTAATCTTTTCAGTTCAGTGAAATATTCCAGTTACTAACAGCCGCCTTATCTCACTCGAGTTACACTGAGGGAAACCGAAGGATTACTTAGCTTCCGACTGTTTTCCCCGTGACTGGGAGAGACAGGAATGTTGATGGGCAAGGTCAGAAGAGAGGCCGTTGCTCCCTTGAGCTCGTCCCGTTATTGAGACCTGTATGTGGGATCTTTCCACTTGCTACCTCTCACCTTCATCTTCAGGATTGCTAAAAATGGATATCAGTTGTGAAGGAATATTTGTGTGACTTAATGTTGACATTTAGGCCATTTTTGTTTGTCTCTTCTCACTTATAACACAGGTGAACTCTTGTGTGCCTGGATCAGAGATGGAAACGTTCAGTCACCCAAACCCCCTGTCACTTCCATTTATTAACTCTTATTGAAAAAGTGAGTATGTGTGGGAGAGGGCTGGCCTGGGCTGTGATGCCCTTATGGTCAAAGAGCCTGCTGTCACTCACAGTCCAGACTGGCATTTGAATGGGCACTCGTGCGAGATACCAGAGAGGTGGGTATTATCGGCAAACCATAACCTGTCCTGAAAGAGGAGAGATGAAGCAGATAACAAAGGGGAAAAATCTCACACTAGTGAGAGCTATTGTAGGGTTTAACTGAGACCCGTCAATGGGGACAGTGTAGAGGGAGCTTTACTCTATATCTAACCCCGTGTTGTACCTGTCCTGGGAGTGTTTGATGGGGACAGTGTAGAGGGAGCTTTACTCTGTATCTAACCCCATGCTGTCCCTGTCCTGGGAGTGTTTGATGGGGGACAGTGTAGAGGGAGGCTTTACTCTGTATCTAACCCCATGCTGTCCCTGTCCTGGTCAGTGTTTGATGGGGACAGTGTAGAGGGAGCTTTACTCTGTATCTAACCCTGGTTTTTTTTCTTTTATCTAACCCCTTTTTTTTTTACCTGTCCTGGTCAGTGTTTTGATGGGGACAGTGCAGAGGGAGCTTTACTCTGTATCTAACCCTCGTGCTGTACCTGTCCTGGTCAGTGTTTGATGGGGACAGTGTAGAGGGAGCTTTACTCTGTATCTAACCCCTTTTTTTTTTTTGATTAATAGTAGGATAAAATTTTCATGCCTTTATCTTTCCAAAATTGTCTTCCCAGCCCCCTACATGAGACAAAAAATGTAACCTGCCCCCACCCCCACACCATGCGAAAAAGTTGGACAACCCTAGTGTGGAGGGAGCTTTACTCTGTATCTAAGCCCCCGTGCTGTACCTGTCCTGGGAGTGTTTGATGACATTGGTGCCTGTAATGGAGGGTGTGTTTGTCCACATTGCCAACAGTCTTCCCTTAATGAGTGCAAAGAAAGGTATGAAATTCTCAAAATTGGCTCATGGTGATCTCCTGACAAAATCAGTGACTTGGGACCTCATGTTAACTGGCAGTAAATGGTGCATAAACTGCATGGGCTGTGCAATCTGTCCGACAGCTGAGGACTTTAGCTACACTGCAACTAAGTTGACGTTAGTCCCACTTCTGCAAATGATTCAAGGAGTTGACCATCTGCTCAGTCTTCATGAGTGAGCCTGTGTGGAGGAGTATGTTTTGGATTGGGCCACAGTAGGAGTTGACCATCTGCTCAGTCTTCATGAGTGAGCCTGTGTGGAGGAGTATGTTTTGGATTGGGCCACAGTGGTTACTGATTATTTCTATATGAGATGCTGGTGGCAATGAGGTCCTTGTAGATTACCTAACAGCCTGTGACAAGGCCAAGTGAGAATGTTCGGGCCACAGTGATTGGGATCCCCTTGGGGTAAACTCCAACCGTTATCTCAAATGGGCTATTGACTAATAGCCAAATAATTCTCTATTTGAATGGTGATCCCCAGTTTATCTTCCCTTCTCTTAGATGGTTGCCGAGTTACTCTGCATCGCAATGCACCAATGTCTGATGCACCCCCCCCCCCCCCCACTCTCCCATCCTATCTTGCTTGACCCAAGAGTTTAAAGGCATTTTGCCAAGTTGGGTGTCGCCCAATCTCGTGCCAGGCCACGAGTAGACCTGCCAAGGTGTGAGCAAGGCCCCAGGGTCCTGGTTTGAAACAACAGTCTAAATTGGCAGCCCTTTTCATCGCAACATCTTCCTGCAACTCGGCAGCACTTGCATGGGTGCTTTCTTTGGCGGCTGCAATGGAGGGGGGGGCGGGGGGGGGGGGTTGCTGAGGAGATGGAACGGTTGCATTTTGAGATGGAGGCTTCACGGAGGAAGTGTTACCTTTTGAACTGTGACCTCTTGAGCTTTTGCAGTGACTGTACCTTTTGAGAGTCGGCCCGACAGACCAAGGGTAAGGAAAGCTTCCCCCCACCCCCACTCTAGCTGTCAATACAGTGAGTGCTCATAGGCTATTCAACCATAACAGGCTTCACCGCCAACCTCAACTGAAGCTCACACTTGCACTTCCAGACAAGGGTCATCAGGTAGCAGTCAGGTGTGGATATGTGTTCTGTTTTTTTTCTCTCCCTTCTTTCCCTGCTGAAGCCAACACTTAACCAATTGGCACTAGCCAATTTGCTATGGAACAGAGGGGTAGCTAGCCAACTTGAGTTGTCCTCAAAAAAGAAAACTTCTTGACCATCTTGCCCCCCACTTACCCCCCCTCATTGTGGTAGCCTTCCAGTCCTTGGTTGCTGTGCGCCATTGTGAAGATGATGTGTGGCATTTCAGACTTGAGTTGCCAGCTCTGGCTGGACATATTCCTCCAACTACCCTGTCCAGTCAAACAACCATTTCCTTCCCCATCAGCCAATATTTTTATCCTTAATGAACAAAAGTGTTTGAAAGAGAGTGAGTAAAACACTATTTTCTTTTTAACGCCCTTTTTTTAATCCCAGTGTTTTGCTCGCTACAGTGTCTTGGAAACTCTAGGACAATCCTGGAGGGTTGGCAACCGCTATTTCAGATGTGTAATTTTTAAAAAAAATTCCAAGGTCATTGTTTTAATTACTGTCACAGTGGGAGCCCACCCCCCCCCCCCCCCCCCCCCCCCCCCGCCTCGGACGAGACTATTATCTGCATATTGCTAAAAACAGAGACATTTTGTCGAAGCTTATCGTCTTGCACTCATCAGGACAATTGAGAAGAATACCAATGTAAAGGAAGCAACAAATTTATACTGTATGAGAAGAGAACCGACCAATCAGCACACTCTTCTCATACAGTATAAATTTGTTGCTTCCTTTACATTGGTATTCTTGTGTATTGTCCTGATGAGTGCAAGATGAAAAGCTTCAACAAAATGTCTCTGTTTTCAGCAATACTCAAGTTCTGTACTACCAAACGACTAATATCTGCCTTGGCTATCTTTCGATCATCCCTTCCCCCAATCTCGCCATGGGGTCAGGCTGTTGGTTCAGTTTGACCACAGCTGATGTGAATCTGATTTTGAAGAGAATATTGAACTGTATAAAAATTCCTGTATAAAAGAAAACAAAAAAAAAACTCTGCTTGTAACTGTATTATTCTGTAGAAAACACTGGTCAACTTTCCAGAGTTTTTAAAAAGTGCTAAGTTATAAGCCCTCCGAGCCTCTAGATATGTAATTGAGTTGTATGTATATAAAAGAGTACTTGAAGTTAATTCTTTTGTGTGTGTTGTGTTAAATTCTGGACACACGCTGATCGCGGTTGGGAGCTGGTCTTCAAATCCACTTTCTCATCCAACAGGGATGCTGCCAATTTTCACCATGGCCATGGGTTGGCTTTGAGAGAGTGTCCCTGTCCCCTACCCTCACCAGTTTCCAGAGTGGCTAGTTCCCAATTTCAGCAAGGGAGGAGGATTGCGCCAACTGGTGGCTGGTTGTTCCCTTCACAGAGAGATGCCGAGTTCCTCCTGGACCTTCCCCAGTCCATAAACTTGTATTCGCTGACCTACATTGGCTCGTAGTCCAGCAACAACTTGACTTAAAATTCTTATCTCTGTGTTCAAATCCCTCCATGGCCTCTCTCTCTCCCCACCTCCCCCACCCCCCCCCCCCCTCCCCTACTGTCTCAGTAACCTATTTCAGCCCTGTAACCCTCCAAGATCTCTGCTTTCCTCTAGCGCATTCCTGATTTTAATTTCTCCACCATCAGCGGCCGTGCCTTCAGCTGTCTGGGCCCCAAGCTCGGGAATTCCCTCCTTTAAATCTCTGCTTCCTTGAAAGCTAGATCTTTGACCAAGTTATTGGTCACCTGCCCCATTATCTCCTTATGTGGCTTGATGTCTAACTGTGTTTGTCAATGCCCCTATGCCTTGGGTCATTTTACTACATTAAATACTCTATCGAAATACAAGGTGTGGGTGTCCCTTGCCGTTTCTCTGTAGAGGTATATGCATGGGCCTGGCTATGGTCTCTCATGCCCCAGTCTTGTGTCTCCACCCTGGAGGCAGTCTCGGGGTGTCCCCCACCCAACTGGCCATTCTTCACCTATGACCCCAACCAGTGAGTATTACCTGCTTATTCGATTGTCCAGTCCTGACTTCACTCCCGGACTTTGAGCTTTCGAATACCCTGCTGGAATCAGGGGGACAGCTTCGAATTCTCTTCCCCTGTCCTAGTGCTGCCCACACCAAGCCCACGTGTGACCAACCTCCTCAGCACGGAGTTCCCGATGTCTACAGTACTCTGGAAACACACCAAATGGTGCGCTGTTTCTGTGCTGGAAAAGACTGTAATGTCCTGGTATCTCCCTCCTGTCTGTGCTGTTTTCTCTCCTTGATTGCTATCATTGCTTGAGTTTATCTGGGAGGTTTATTTTAACGATCATAGGTGTAGGGAATGCCCATGTCCTAATTGCCCTTGAGAATACAACTGAGTGGCTTGCTAGGATATTTCAGAGGGCAGTTAAAAGTCAGCCACATTGCTGAGGGTCTGGGTTCACATATAGGCCAGACCAGGTAAGGACAGCAGATTTCCTTCTCTGAAGGACATTAGTGAGCCTGTAATTTCATGGTGACCATTACTTTTTAATTACACATTTATTTACTCTATTGAATTTAAGTTCCCTAGCTGCTATAGTGGGAACTCAAGTCTCTGGATTACTCGTCTTGTAACACGCTACCGTAGCTGGTGATAGAGGCTCTGTGTCCATGGATCCTGTGTGGCTACTGCCTCTGCTGGCTGGACTTGGTGACCAGAGGTGGACCTTGTACGCACGACTTGCTTAACATTTACCTCGGCACCGTGTTCACTCACCAGTTTCCGAAGAGTGACTGATGGTCATTGGCAGAGGGGAGAAGCAGTGAGTTGTTGTGATCTAGAACGCGGTGCCTGAAAGGGGGGTGGAAGCAGTAACTTTCAAAAGGGAATTGGATAAATACTTGAAAGGGAAACATTTGTGGGGCTGTGAGGGACGAGCAGGGGGGAGTGGGACCAACTGTATAGCTTTCAAGGAGCTGGCACAGGTACGATGGGCCGAATGGCCTCCTGTGCTGTATCATTTTATGACGGGAGCACAACAAGTGAAGGTAGATCCGTCTGGCCTGGGTTTAATCCTAGTTTTAATCATCGTTACTCAGTTTGTGGTGCCATCTTTCACCCCTGATCATGTGAGGTTGCACCACATCAGTCATTTCTTCAAATTTGAGATTTTTCATTTGAGAAATTTTCAGCAAGGCCCATATTCTAGGATACCCTAGGGTTAGGGCGAGGGGATAAAACACGGGCTGGTTAGGGGATGTTGGGAGATACTTTGAAGGGGAGGCAACTGCCACATTTAAGGAGTTCCACAGTTTGTAGCCATTGGCTTACAGATGAATGAAGAGATGAGGAGACACCATCAGGCTCGACTGTAGCCGTTTAGATCCGTGTTGGCCAACAAAATCCGCGGCCTAGCTACGAATGTGAGTATGGTGACACTGTTTTAGCAATAATACAGGTAAATGTACTCTGTGTGTGTGTGTGTGTATCTAAACATCTATTACCATTCATTAACCAAGTAAGGCTGTAAAGAACTCGGTCAAAAAAACACGTGCACACTTTTTAAAATTTGCGTGTGAGCCATACGAATGAGTGTTGAGGTCTCATGACCAATGGCAGTATCTAGTACTCATTTTTTAATTTATTAGAACTGCAATCAGCCCCACAGGGAGAGCGCTGAAGGGTTTGGGTGCTGTCGCGTTAGATCTAGTCATCTTGTGCACCATGGCTAACGACCACAAATCCTGGATTAATGTACCGCAACTGTTTTACTCCAGGCTATGAGGTGCTAGCGTGAGGCTTGAAGTATTATTTCCACCCTATCAGTATCGAGCACTTCACACCTGCCCTCTCGCCCTCACCTCTTGTACCCTCTTGTCAGGGTACAACAGGAGATGGGGCTGGTTGTGTGGTGGGAACTTTGACGTGACCCTTGGTTAAAATGACATCTTGCAAAATTCTGCTGCCCTTGTCCGAACTCGCACCGAGGCATGTCCACCCATTGCCTGCTGTGCTCGCTGACCTACACTGGCTCCTGGTCCAGCAATACCTCGACTTTTACCATTCTCCTCCTTACTTTCAAATCCCTCCATGACCTTGCCCCCTCCCTTGCTCTGTAATCTCCAAGAGCTCTGCGCTCCTCCAATTCTGGCCTCCTGCACATCTCTCCATTGCTCCACCATCAGCAGCTGTGCCTTCAGCTGCCTGGGCCCTAAGCTCTGGAATTCCCTCCCTTAAACCTCTTCCTCCTCTAGGTTGCCCCTTAAAACCTTTTGTTGGTCGTCTGTCCTAGCATCTTCCATGTGGCTTGCTTTCAAATTTTGTTTGATAACACTCCCGTGAAGCGCCTTGGGGCATTTTGCTACATTAAAAGGTGCTATATAAATGCACATTTTATGGTGTTCAGAACTAGATCTCCCACCTTTTGGGGTCAAAGGTTGCAGTCCCTAACTCTTACATAACCCTTACTTAACACGGGCAACTGTCTGTATCGGTCAAAGGAGGGTAATTGTTTTCCATGTGCATTCATGTCAGTTAGAGAGGTGTCACTTACAGTGCGTTGTGGGTATAGCCATGGCGGGCAGGGTTGGCATGTTACCCTCTTTAGCACTGGACTGAACAGGTGAAATTGAACAGTGCTCCAATATCAGTCGTCTTCAGGTTACCTGTTGAACCCCAGGGCAATATTAACAGATGTATTTTAAGGGGAAACTAGAAAGGTACATGAGGGAGAAAGAATATGTTGATGGGGTTAGATGAAGCTGGTGGGAAGGGGCTCATGTGGAGTATAAACACGATGGGCCAAATGGCCTGTTTCTGTATTGTGAACTCTATGTAAAACACATTGCCAGTGACTTGATAATATCAGTCTGTCAAGGTAGGTATGGCAAGACCATTCCCTTGTCCTAAAGGTACAGGTGATTAATGTGGACATGGTCTTCACATAGAAGTCTCGGCCACTTGCACTGACGTATTGACTGTCCAGCTCTTCTAGAGGGCAAATAGTAGCACTCGGTCTGCCTCAATGTCATGGGTCCTCAGGCAACATCTAGCATTGGTTAACTCCCCAGTTCACCTGCCTTAAATCTGTGATTAGAACTTCCCAGTGCACTGCCAATTCTGCAGGTCTCTCTCGGGTCAGAGTTACTGCTATTCATCTAAGCTAGATTTGACCTGAAATTCTGAGGTGAGAGGTCATCGACCTAAATCAATGCAATGCTCACTTCCCTCATTTCATTTCTAATGCAACCTATGACAATGTTGTGGTGAACCTTTATAAATCACTGCTTTGGCCTCAACTGGAGTATTCTGGGCACCATGCTTTCGGAAGGATGTGAAGGCTTTGGAGATGATGCCGAAAAGATTTACGAGACTGGCTCGTGGGACAAGGGACCTCAGTTACGTGGTTAGAGAAGGGTGAGAGGAGATTTGATCAAGGTGTTCAAAATCATGAGGGGTCTGGACAGAGTAGAGAGAAGCTGTTCCCATTGGTGGAAGGGTGGGGAACCAGAGGACACTGATTTAAGGCGATCGGCAAAAGAACCAAAGGCGACATGAGGAAAAGTCTTTTTATGCCGTGAGTGGTTAGGATCTGGAATGCACTGCCCGAGAGTGTGATGGAGGCAGGTTCAATGGTGGCTTTCAAAAGGAAATTAGCTATGCCACCCAAAGGGAAAAAGAAAATTGCAGGACTACAGGGATAGAATAGGGACTAGCTAAATTGCTCTTGCCGAGAGTCAGCATAGACCTAATGGGCTAAATAGCCACCTTCTGTGCTGTATCCATTTTATGATTCTATGTACACATTAAGACAGGAAGAGCCCCTTGTAGGAGACCCAAAAAAATCAAAATGGAGATGGTACCTGAGACAAGTTCTACTGAGTCCCCCCCTCCCTCAGCCAACCACCAGTCAAGATCAAAGGATTCAGCTCAACTGCAGTCAAATAAATCAATTAAAAAGGCGGTAGGCAAGGCCGACCGGCTTGTTCTGTGGAAAAGTCCTGACTATTTCGGGTTAAAATGATCAGGAGAGAATTTGTGATTATTTCTGAAGTTAACATGCTCATCTCTGAATTGCCCAACTTATCGACATAGCAGAACAAGGGGGCGATCTTTTGGGGCCATGTTTTATTAATGTGTCGTCAATATTAAGAGGTGTTGAGTAACTCTTTCACGCGATGAAGCCAATCTTCCATTTCCTCAAAAGATGTCATCCTTATTTGAGACACAAGCCTGTGGCCAAGAAGTACAAGAGTAAGAACCTGTCTCCGAAGTTCAAAGTTCATGACCTGTGATGTTCCAAGGCAGCTCAGAGTTCCTATTCTCCCTCCCCTTCTTTTGTTTACTTCTGTGCTGGCATGAGGTCATCAATGTTCTTGCCTTTCTCCAATTGCTTCTCCATCTCGATCATCAGCTTCACGCCATCAACCACCATCTGGACCTGCTCGACCTCGGAGAAGCCCAGACGATCGGCGTTGGAGATGTCATAGACGCTGCCAACAGCTTCAGTGTCGACACCACCTAGTAAGCCGAAGGAAAACAATTAGTGTACCGTTTGCCAACTAAGGCGACCGACATATGCAGGGCTCTCTGGCACTCTTATCAAGATGCCTAAACATGCTTCAGCTATCATGAGTTACCCTGATGTGCAGTCAACTGTTGTTTATGTTGGCCAATGTGGCAGCCATTGTGTTTATGTGGCGGCCTGTCACCTCCCATGAATAGCATGACCATTTTATCTGATGTTAGTGGTGGGTGAGGGCGTGGGATTTCACCCAGGACATTGGGAGAATGTCCGACTGTCCATTCTGCCACACGATCGTCAATATCCACCAGAATGGGCAGATGAGGTCTCAGTCTAACGTACCATCAGAAAGCCTTTACAACAACCGCCCTCCCTGCAACACACTGGAGTTCATCAAATTGAACACAGGACAAAATGTACCAAAGGTGTAAAAATACTTCAACCATTAGTGCGATAATGCATTTGAAAGTGCTTAGAAAGCTTTGTAAGTGTTTCAGCACTTCCAACACGTGCGCGAGTGCCATCAACGTCTACTCCTGCCCCTCTCCCACTCCCAATATTCTGTTGGTGACTGGGCACACATTCAATTGTTGCCCACTATGCCACAGCAGG
Source organism: Heterodontus francisci (assembly GCF_036365525.1). Classification (NCBI taxonomy): domain Eukaryota; kingdom Metazoa; phylum Chordata; class Chondrichthyes; order Heterodontiformes; family Heterodontidae; genus Heterodontus; species Heterodontus francisci. Next base: position 7,954,466 of record NC_090410.1, on the reverse strand, counting down.
AAAGCTGTTGCACTTATCACAACACCTTTTTACGCTAAACCTCAAAGCACGTGACAACTTTGGAAGTGCAATGCGGTCACTGCCAGGTAGAAAAACAGACCTGACCATTTTGCATAGTGTCATGCAGGCCCCCTCCTCCCAAGAATGAGATACATTAACTTCACCACATGAACATTAAAACTTAAAATTGTTACTGGGAAGAAAAGAGGGCCTATCACAAGGAATTACCAGGTCCCTCGCCTGAAAGCCCTTTTTTCCCATACTAGCAGACAGTGTTGGAACAAAGGACCCAGTCCCTGCTTCTCCAATACACAGAAGACCTGGTCAGACCAGTTTAGTCACATGACTAACTGGCTGTTGGAGTTTTTTTGAATGTGAACTTGCCACAGAGGTTTAAAACTCAAAGTTGTTTGCTCCGGGACTGAAAAGACCTCTCTCTCTTTTCTGCTCCCATCTCTTTCTCTCAGAGCTGAAAACCCATTGACGACACATGTTCTCCTACAGAGAACAAGGTTTAAGAAGAATGCTGGGAACCAACGAAAAGCAAGATCTACCTACAAAAAGGACTACAGTGAGCTTGAAGCACAGCAACAAGAAACTCTGATATTGCCTCAAACCTCTTTTTTTTCTGCTCTTTTCTGTCTCTATTTGGATGTGCTTATCACATATGCGTGCCAGTGTGGGGCGCGACATGCATCCGTAGGCGTTAACCGAATTTTCTACTCCCTACTGCAGTGTTGCCAAAGCCAACTTGTGCATCCCATAGTAGAGATGGAACGGGAACTTGAACCAAACGAGCGCATTCACCTGTGCCACGTTTCTGGAGCCTTGTCCTCTTGAGGATCTCATTAAATTTTTCGTGCTTGCACAGGTGAGGGATCTTCACATGGACACCACCACGCAGGCCGGTCCCCAGGTTAGAGGGGCAGGTCAGGACATAACCAAGATGCTCATTCCACATGAAACCGCGGTTAGCACGTATGAAAATATCTTCAATCTGTATCAGGTAAGAATGTTAGTTTTATAATGAAGCTCCAATATTACGTCAAGTTTACAAGCACAGAACAAGGCACTGGGCCCAAATGGTCCATGTCAGCGTTAATGCCCCGCATGGAACCTCCTCCCAACCGACCAGCGTAACCTCACTCCTTTCTTCATCATGTACTCGTCTAGCTTCCCCTTCAATGTATCGATGCTAATTGCCTCAATTATTCTTTGTGGTAGCAAGCTCCACATTCTCACCACTCTCTGGTTCAAGATGCTCCCGAATTCCCTATTGGGTTTATTGGTCCCCAACTGGAAAGTAGCGTCCACCAATTGTCCTCCCCAAATTCCTCCTTTCGAGGTGGCAATCGCTCTTGGACAAAGTGGCCAATCATCATGTTAGCTAGACAGAGTGCTGACTAGCATCTCAACTGTGGCGTGATGACAGTCAAGCTCATCCATGTCTGCAGCCAGTGTCCACACACGCACTGAGAAAAGGAACTACTGGATAGCTGAAATGCGGCAGTGAAAACTTCCTACCGTCTTCAGGCCCACGCAGAAGCGTCTGAAGACCTCCTTCATGTTGCCGCCCTTCTGCATGGAGATGACACGGAGATGGTCCTCCTCATTCACCCAGACCAAGAAGGTCTTGTTGTCGTTATGCCTATTTTAAAAAAAAAAACAGCAAAACAAAAAATCATTCAAATACCAAATGAACTGGTCGATCACGAGCATCACATCCTTCCACCTCATGCATGCCAACCCATTTCCTGGGCCATTTCTTGTAAACTATGCAAAGCAGCTTCCACCATTTCTCTTCGCAATGAGAATTTTCTCAATAACTCTACTTTGGTTTTCGAATCTTTCACTATCTGCTTTCAGACCCTTGCCTCTCCACATTCCTCTCTAGCCCGGCATGCTCAGTGCCCTTGCCATGGCAAGCACCGTCGAGAGCTATTAACAGCTCGTACCCAAAATGACTTGTAATGCCCCACATTATGGGAGGGCAAGGGCTCAGAATCCAGACTATCAGACATACCCAGAACAACTTTATGGGGGTGGCCTAATGCAAAGAGTTTTACTATCAGGAAAGACTGGACGGGCTGGGTCTCTATTCTCAGGAAAAACAGAAGGCCGAGGGGCGACCTGAAAGAGGTCTTTATGAATATGAAAGGGTAGATGTGGAGAAGATGCTTCCATTCCACTTGTGGGGGAGACCAGAACTAAGGGTCCATAAATATGATAGTGACCAAGAAATTCAGGGAAAACTTCTTTCCCCATGAGAGTGGTGAGAACGTGGAACTCGCTACCACAGAGAGTGGTTGAGGTGAACAGTGTCGATACGTTTTAAGAGGAAGCTGGATAAGCATGTGAGGGAGAAAGGAATGGAAGGGTATGTAGTCAGGGTGAGGTGAAGTACACTGGGAGGACATATGTGGAGCGTAAACACTGGTATGTTGGGCCGAATGGCCTCTTTCTGTGCTGCAGGCTCGATGTATTGTTATGTGCTGCATTTGCGAGCTCAATGTGTTTGCGGTCACTCACCAAATTCCTCTGCCGTCTGGCCAGTCACGAGCCATACCAGAGGCAAGGAGCAGGGGGGAAACGGGCTTGTCAAACAGGAAGTGGTCATCAATCAGCTGTTGCTGCTCCGCATCAGACATACTGGACAGAGGGTAATACTTGCCCTTTAACTCACCGGTCAAACTGTTGAGAGCTGCCAAGGAGAACCAGACATTAAAACTCCCAAATGAGGGGCGAGCAGTTCAATCTTTTACAAACAGAAGCATAATAAGTGATTTGATAATGTCAGAAATCACAAGCTCAGAGGGGAAGGCGAGCAGGCCAAATTTCCATTTAATTACTTTACTGGTCAATTTTACCCAATGCAACATTAAACAGTATTTCCCATCCCGAATTGCCCTTGAGAAGGTGGTGGTGAGCTGCCTTCTTGAACCGCGGCAGTCCATGTGGGGTAGGTACACCCACAGTGCTGTTAAGGAGGGAGTTCCAGGATTTTGACCCAGCGACAGTGAAGGAATAATGATATAGTTCCAAGTCAGGATGGCATGTGGCTTGGAGGGGAACTTGGAAGTGTTCCCATACACCCACTGCCCTTTGTCCTTCCAGGTGGTGGAGGTCACAGGTGTGGGAGGAGCTGTTGATGACAATTATCACACTCCTGTTCTGCACGGATACGTTTTTTTTAAAGAAGAAATCTCAAGCAGGTGGAGAGAGTTAACTGTCCATCACTGCCCCAGCTGCTGTCAAATCCCCCGCACTTCTCTCCTCACCTGTAACTAACCTACCGTTTATGCAAAGCTTCTCAATGAGACGACGCTCCCCGCGGCTGCAGTGTGGCGGCAGGGCGATCCCCTTAATGCTGCGGCCAGTTCGGACTCGGCTGCTCAGGACGTAGTTGGAGTCAAGGTCGTCGCCGCCCTACACAAAGTCAAGAGAAACTGGGTCAGGCGAGGGGAAGTTCAGTTAGATAATAGATCTTGCGTTTTATAAATAGAGGCATTGGGTACAAAAGCAAAGGGGGTTATGCTAAAGCTTTAGAAAACACTAGTTTGGCCCCAGCCAAAGTACTGTTTCCAATTCTGGGCACCACAATTTAGGAAGGCCTTTATAGCAAGGCAGAGGAGATTTTTTGGACAAATTGGACAGCTCTTACAAAGGGCTGGCACTGACATGATGGGCCGAATGGCCTCCTTCTCTGCTGTATCGTTCTATGATCCTACAACACAGGACAGGAGCAGGCCATTCGGCCCACCATGCCAGCGCAGGTTCCTTGAAAGAACTATCCCATTGGCTCTCCTCCACTTCCCATCTGCAAATTGTTCCCTCCAGTTCCCCTTTTGAAAGTTGCTGTTAAATCTGCTTCCACCGCCCTTTCAGGCAGCGCGTTCCAGATGTTAAAGAGCAAAATAATTAATGTAATTAATTCAGTCTCTCAAAAACCCTTTGCATGGAATACCTCCCAAATAACATCATTGCGGAGCTCCTAACCGGGAACCTGCACTACCCAGGAAGATCGGTGGTGACACGAATTCTCCAACCTGTGCTCTTTGCAAGGAGCCATTCCCACTGGTGAGCTGCAAATTGCCGGACAAATTCCACTTAGTTCATGTTATAATGTTAGTTCCATTTTACTGGGCAAAGACACCGGCCGAGCGAACTGAGAAAAGACGCATGTCTATAAAGCTTCACGGTCTCCACGTCAGAACGCTGCTCCCATTGTGATGGAGGCTACACTGCTCTATCACTCCTGTAGCTCCAAGAAAAACTCAAACTTTCTTATCTCTCGCTCTGCTGCGACCTATCTTCTCTGCTTTATCATTCCTCCCAAATTGAAATATGCCCTCTCCTGCCCGTGGTGAAATTAAATACTCATTGGGAATATTCTTTCCTAGGATCCTCAAAACTGTGGAACTCCATTCTACCTTCAGTTTGTGATTCCCTCATACAGCCTTCTACTAAGAGGGTACGACTCTCAGGAAAGACTGGAGCTCTTCAGTCTCAAACAGCAGACTGAGATGTGACCTGATACAGGTCTTTAAAATTATGAAGGGGGTTTGAAAGCGTAAATGTATAGAGGAAGAATCCACCCGTGTGTGTGGGGGGGGGAGGCAGGGGGAGTCGTCCAAAACTAGGGGCCATAAATATAAGACAGTCAACAATAAAGGGCCTGTACTGCGCTGTAATGTTCTATGTTAATAAATCCAATCGGGAACTCAGTGAAAACTTTGTTATCCAAAGAGTGGTGAGAATGTGGAACTCGCAACCACAAGGAATGGTTGAGGCGAAAAGCATAGATGCATTTAAAGGGAAGCTAGATGAGCACATGAGGGAGAAAGGAATAGAAAGGATATGCTGATAGGGTGAGATTAACTAAAGTTTGACAAGGCCTCGTGTGCAGCATAAACACTGGCATAGACCAGTTGGGCTGAATGGCCTGTTTCTGTGCTGTAAAACTCTACATATGGAAGTCCTCAGGCTCTCGAAAGCAATGCCGAGTGACAACTAACCAGCACTAGCAGATTTATTTCATTTAATTTTCAATCTTGGTGTTGTCCCGGTCTACAGACGGTGGCCCTTTCCCTCCCAATAATAAAAGTAGGAGACGGAGAAAGTCTGCCCGCAGCCGATGACTAACCTTCAGGTTTTCGTTGTTCAGATCAGTCTTGTGCTTATCCGTTGGTTTATAGCCCCCATGGCGATCCTGAATGACGGGATCGAAAAGGTCTTTGAAGACCTCGTAAGACTCCTCATCACCAGCCACGCAGCCCACGGTCATGATGAAGGGATGACCTGAGGGACAGCAACAAAACCTCATTGCAATATATTAAGGGCACAGGTGATCAGATTGATACATCACAATACGCACTGCTCACAATCGTTCATTATTGCCCCAAGATACAAGATCAGAAATGGAGCTGGTGTAGGCCATTTGGCCCTTTGAATCTGCTCCGCCGTTCAACAAGATCCCGGCTGATCTACTTCAACTCCACCTTCCTGCACTATCCCCCTATCCCTCCAATCCCATAGTATCCAAAAAAATCTATCGACCGCTGTATTGAACATGCTCAATGTTTGAGCACTCACCCCACCTCAGAGTCATAAAGACAATACGGCACAGACGAGACCATTCGGCCCATCGCGACTGGCTCTCTGCAGTCAGTCCCACTCCCCTGCTCTATCCCCGTAACCCGACAAGTTTATTTCCCTCAAGTGCCCATCCAATTTCCTTTTGAAATCAATCATCCCCACTTCCACCAACCTCATCGGCAGCAAGTTCCAGGTCATTACTACTTGCTGTGTAAAAAAGGTTCTTCCTCACATTTCCCCAACTCCCCCTCCTCCCACCCCCGTCACCACTGCGTCTCTTGCCCAAAACCTTCAATCTCTGTCCCCTCGTCCTTGTACCATCAGCTAATGGGAACAGCTTTTCTTTGTCTACCTTATCTAAACCTGTCATAATCTCGTACACCTCTATCAAATTGCCCCTCAATCTCCTTTGCTCCAAGGTGAACAACCCCAGCTTCTCCAACCTAACCTTGTAACTAAAATCCCTCACCCCTGGGACCATTCTGGTAAATCTCCTCCACACCCTCTCAAGGACCCTCACATCCTTCCTAAAGTGTGGTGACCAGAACTGGGTGCAATACTCCAGCTGTGGCCTAACCAGAGTTTTATAAAGGTTCAGCATGACTTTCCTGCGTTTGTCCTCAATGCCTCTGTTTATTAAGCCCAAGATCCCATATACTTTACGAAGCACTCTCTCAATATATCCTGCCACCGTCAACGATCGATGCACATGCTCCCCCAGGTCCCTCAGTTCCTGCACACTCCTTAGAACTGTGCCATTAAGTCTATATTGCCTCTCCCTATCCCTTCTGCCAAAATACATCACCTCACACTTCTCTGAATGAAATTCCATCTGCCTGCCCATTCTGCCAGCCTATCTATGTCCTGTTGCAGTCAACTGGCATCATCCTCGAAGTTCTGACGAAGGGTCACTGCCCTGAAACGTCAACTCTGCTTCTCTCTCCACAGATGCTGCCAGACCGGCTGATTATTTCCAGCATTTTTTGTTATTACTGGCATCATCCTCACTGTTTGCTACACCTCCAAGTTTGCTAATGGCAAATTTTGAAATTTTACTCTGCGTTCCGATATCCAAGTCATTTAATAGCCAACCCCTTATTCTGAGACTGTGACCCCGTGTTCTAGATTCTTCTGCAAGGCGAAACATATTCTCAGCATCTACCCTGTCAAGCTCCTGAAGAATTTTACAGGTTTCAATCCGATCACCTCTCATTCTTCTAAACTCTAAAGAATGAAGATTCTACTCAATCTCTCCTCATATCCACTCATCCCAGTCAGCTTTTGTTCCACTCTCTATGTTAGTATATATTATGGGCTGACTCTGCCTTCATGTTTAGAGGAAGCGTCTGAGGTAGGACACCTGTGTTACTCTGAAAACATTCCCCCCCCCCCCCCCCCCCAACTCATCTTTTGGTTCCATTCTCCTGCCAGCAGTAAAGCAGCTTTCCCTCCCAATTCCTGCCCTTGCAGACTGGTCAAGTAGTTTCTGAGCAGCAAGTCACACACTCAGATGTCACACACACGCTTAGAAAGGATACGTTGGCTTTGGAAGGAGTGCAGTGCAGACTCATCAGAATGTTACCAGGGCTCCAAGAGTTAAGCTACGAGTAAAGATTGGGTAGGCTTGTATTCCCTGGAGTACAGAAGGTTAAGGGAGTGAAATGATTGGGGGTTTTTAAAACTTTGAAAGGAATTGATAAAGGTTGGAGAGAAACTCCAACTAGTGCACAATCTGTTGCCCAACGGGGCAAACAGTGCCTTTTGTACATACAAAATACCTATTATTTTGGCCCCTGAAATCGTTCCAGGATGCAGTTTAATGGGTGTTGGACACCGTCCATTACCCGACTGATTTCTCCCCCTTATCCGTCCCTAGACCAGAGCAACTGAGGTCAATTTTGGAAATGAAATGGGTAAGGTGTAGAAAAGAAAAAGACAGACTTGCATTTATCTAGCACCTTTCACAACCTCACACCCACCCCCCCCCCCCCCAAAGCACTTTACAGCCGATGAAGTACTTTTTGAGGTGTAGTCACTGTTGTAATGTAGAAAATGCGGCAGCTAATTTGTGCACAGCAAGATCCCACAAACAGCTATGTGATAATGGCCAGCTCATCTGTTTGATTGAGGGATAACTGCTGGCCAGGACACCGGGGGAGAACTTTCCTGCTCTTCTTCAGAATAGTGCCGTGGGATCTTTTACATCCACCTGAGGGGGCAGACGGGACCTTGGGTTTACCATCTCATCTGAAAGGCAGCACCGCTGGCAGTGCAGCACCCTCTCAGTGCTGCAACTGGGGTGCCAGCCTTTATTTTTTGTGCTCAAGTCTCTGGAGTGGGACTTGAACCCATAACCTTCGGACTCCGAGGCGAGAGTGAGGCAACCGAGGCTCAGCTAACAAGGGGCAAGGCAGCTCGCGACAGCTTGAGCTCTGCTGGTGGTGGGAGTGGGCAGACTATAAAGAATGTCTTGGCCCTTACAACATAATGGGAGAGCGGGGAGGGAAGGTGGAGTGAAGAGATGTGTTTCCTTGCCCTCTCCCTCACCTGGGTTGTCCACGCCAGTCTGGATGACATCGTCAAGAGTGAAACCACTGGGAGTTTCCTTATCCCGGAGTTTTTTGTAGATATCCAGGGTCAAAGCCTTGGCCATGTGGTTGTTATGCTTAGTGAGGTCAGGAAATTCCTCCTCCGCTGAATAATTCAGCTTCCATTTGTTGTGAGTGTTACCGAACGGCATGACTGCAGATTGACCAAGTCCTGCAAGACACCCAACAGAACAGTTCACAAAATAAAATACACAAACAAATAAACACATACTCTACAGTTCTGGGCAATGCACCTTGGAAAGAATATGTTGGTCTTGGAAGGAGTGCATTGCAGATTCACCAGAATGTTACCAGGGGCTCCAAGAGTTAAAGTATGAGTCGAGATTGCGTAGGTTTGTATGTAGAGGAGACCACACTGTGAGCAGCGAATACAGTATACTACATTGAAAGAAGTACAAGTAAATCGCTGCTTCACCTGAGACCTAGTGCGGTCTCCTCTACATTGGGGAGACTAAGCGCAGACTGGGGGAACGCTTTGCGGAACATCTCCGCTCAGTCCGCAAGCAGGACCCTGAGCTTCCGGTTGCTTGCCATTTCAACACTCCCCCCTGCTCTCATGCTCACATCTCTGTCCTGGGATTGCTGCAGTGTTCCAGTGAACATCAACGCAAGCTCGAGGAACAGCATCTCATCTACTGATTAGGCACACTACAGCCTGCCAGACTGAACATTGAGTTCAATAATTTCAGAGCATGACAGCCCCCCATTTTACTTCCATTTTTAGTTATTTTTTCTTCCTTGTTTTTACATTCTTTTTTACATTTTTTACAATCTTTTTTTTGCATTTATTTCATTTCATCTTTGTTTGTTCAGTTTGCTTACCCACTGTTTTTTTTCAGGTTTGCACTTGCTGCTGTTCAATATTCAGTGTATTAACACCTAATCTGTACTAATGCTTTGTCTTTCAACACACCATTAACATTTTGTTTGCCTTTGCTCCGTGACCTTTTGGTCAGCTATGCGGCCTGGTCCAATCTAGACCTCCTTTGTTATCTCTTGCCCCACCCCCACCTCACTTGCTTATAACCTGTGACTTTTCTAATATTTGTCAGTTCCGATGCAGGGTCACTGACCCGAAACGTTAACTCTGCTTCTCTTTCCACAGATGCTGCCAGACCTGCTGAGTGATTCCAGCATTTCTTGTTTTTGTTTCAGATTTCCAGCATCTGCAGTATTTTGCTTTTATTTTACTGTTTTATAGTGATGTTGGTTGAGGGATAAATATTGACCAGGACACCGGGGAGAACTCCCCTGTTCTTCAAAATAGCACCATGCGATCTTTTATGTCCACCTAAGAGGGTAGATACGGCTTTGGTTTAATGTCTCATCCGAAAGACAGCACCTCTGACATTGTAGCACCGCCTCAGTACTGCACTCTAGTGTCAGCTTTGATATTTGCATTCAAATAACATGGGACTTGATCACACAACCTCCTAACTCAGAGGCGGGAGCTGGCCACTGAACCATGGCTGGCACATGTGTCTAATGCAATTTTTAATAAAATATCTGAGCTTCGCGATACTATGGCCGTATTGTGTGAGTTTAATTTTAGCAGTAAACATTTCATAGCACAGTCCATTAATAGATACGATTAACGCACTGTGGTTCTCAAATAACCCGAGAGTATTTAGAGATTATGGAAACGTAGCTGACATTAGAAACTGCTATTGAGGCTAATTACAACAGTGTGTGAACTGGGTGAATAATGAAGTGTTGTCAGTTAACTCATGAATCTCCTGCTAGTATTCTTGAAGTTTACTGTTCTCCCAAATGATTTTCTCCACGGTTAGTCAGATTTGTTGTTTTTGTATCTTCACACCCTTCCCATGAACAATCGAAGGTTTCACAGATTGACCAACAGCAACTTATATTTATATAGCGCCTTTAAAGTAATAAAATGTCCCAAGGCGCTTCGCAGGTGCGTTATAAAACAAAATTTGACATTGAGCCACATAAGGAGATATTGGGGCAGATGATCAAAAGCTCGGTCAAAGAGGTAGGTTATAAGGAGCGTCTTAAAAGGGGAAAAGCAAGCTAAAGAGGCAGAGAGGTTTAGGGAGGAAATTCCGGAGTTTAGGCTGATTGCACAGCCACTGATGGTGCAGCAATTAAAATCGGGGACGCTCAAGAGGCCAGAATTGGGGGAGCGCGGAGATCTCGGAGGGTTGTGGGGCTGGAGGAGATTACAGAACTCGGTTTGAACTCAGAGGCAGGAGTGCGACTACTGAGCTGGAGAAACTTCCATTGTGCAAGACACACTGTGTAATTGCATGTGTGTCCATTAGAGGGAGCACATCGCAGCTACGATGGTGCCAGTTCGAATAAGGAATATACATTTATACAGCATTTTCACAAACACAGGCAGCTGAAAGCCCTTTACAACCAACTAAACAATTTTCAAGCGCAGTCACTGTTGTAAAGTGGGAGACACAGCAGACAACGTGCACACAGCAAGATCCCACAAACCACAAATGAGATGATAACCTGATAATCTGTTGTAGTGACGTTGGTTGAGTGATAATTATTGGCCAGGGCACGGGGGGAGAACTCCCCTGCTCTTTTTTTTCCCCAAATAGTATCATGGGATCTTTTACACCTATCCGGGCGAGCAGACGGGGCCTCCGTTTAAGGTCTGATCTGAAAGACTGCACCTCCGACAGCGCAGTGCTCCCTCAGTGCTGCACTGGGAATGTCAGCCTGGATTAGGCGCTCAAGTCTTAAGTGGGAGTGTGCAATCAAATCCAATACAAAGTGTGACAGTCTCTGGACTAAATGGCACAAAGAAGCTGTTTTGGAAAGCTTAGCGTGTTTCACGGGTTCCAGATGCTGATCGGGCTCCTGCACCTCACACCTTCCTTGAGTGTGTGAGTGTGTGTGAGCCCATGCAACAAGTGACAATATATCACTCGATGGGGAAGGAACCTCAACAGATCCTGATCCTACCCCTGGACTACACACATGCCTCCCAACGGGAAGGTGAAGGTTGCAATTAGACAATGGGCCAAATCTTTCTGGAAAACTAACAGAGAGTTCACAATGCATGCAGCGCTAATGTGCTAATCAGCCAGCAAGTTCAGAGGCTGAGGAGATAGGAAATAGAAGCAGGAGTAGACCATTCAGCCCCTTGAGCCTGCTATATCATGCGTTGTGAATCTCCAGAACTCACTGGTTGTTTTACGCTACCCCACTAATAGCTTCGCATGAACAGAGTCCCCGCCCATAGCCTCCCCATTATGTTTAAGAACTTACTGGAATTGCCCAGTCAACTTGTCACAGAAAGTTAGGGCTCATAACTAACAGCATAAGTGCCCTTGTTAATGTAATGCCATTCAATCCCTCCGGCACGGAAGGGGAACAATTTAAATGTTTCCGTCTCATTACAGCAGGTAATTAATAGTTGTTAGAGATTTTATGAATTTTACAATTTCTTACTGTTCTATTCTGTCTCCTTTCTCTGTCAAATCCACTCCTTCCTTCCCTCTCTTTATTTCTCTTTCTGCACCTGATCTGACTCCAATTCACCTGGGTTCCTTCTCCGCTGTCCTTTCAGTCATTAAATTCCATGGGTTAAGGAGATGGGCTGTTGGTCACCTCATGCACTGAGGTCAATGACCCTGTTATCAGCTCTCACTTCCAGCAAGTTAAAGTGAGGGGTGAAAGTCAAACTAGAAGCATAGAATGGTTACAGCACAGAAGCAGGCCATTCGGCCCGGTGAGTCGAAGCCGGCCCTCTGCAAGAATAATTCACCTAGACCCACTACTCTGCCTTTTCCCCATAGCCCTGCAATTTTTTTTCCCCCTTTTGGATACTTATCCAATTCCCTTTTGAAATTCCTGATTGAACCTGCCCGAGAGTGTGGCGGAGGCAGTGCATTCCAGATCCCAACCACTCGCTCCGTTAAAAAAAATTTCTACTCTTGTTGCCTTTCGTTGTTTTGCCAATCAGCTTAAATCAGTGTCCTCTCATTCTCGACCCTTCCACCAATGGGGAGAGTTTCTCTCTCTATACTCTGCCCGGACCCCTCATGATTTTGAACACCTCTATCAAATCTCCTCTCAATCCTCTCTTCTCTGAGGAGCTTCTCCAATCTATCCACGTAACTGAAATCCCTCATCCCTGGTACCAGTCTCGTGAATCTTTTCTGCACCCCCTCTAATGCCGTCACATCCTTCCTAAAGTGTGGTGCCCAGAATTGGACACAATTGTGGCCGAACTGGTGTTTTATAAAAGGTTCATTGTAATTTCCTCTGCTTATCCCCAGCCTACACTCCTAGATGCCTCATTCCAACAAGGTTTGGTCCTGGTCCAGTCTAATTTGAGACCAGTTGAAGCTCCCATATTGGTATCCTGACCGAAACCAGCCCTTGCAATAACACGCATCCTGCATTTCAAACAAGTGCAAGTGTTAAATAGGGTTTGCAAAGCTTCACAACTGAATGCAACCCGACCAAACGATTTATCATCACTTAATTGCAACTAGTGCAACCAGGAGAAATCTCCGAAATTAGCAAATGCCAGGCTGCGAATTGCGCCGGAAGATTTGCTTTTTGTACTATTTGTGCATCCTACCGTTTCCGATGGCTCTGAGAGCGAGTTTGCCCTTCCCAACGAACCGCTCGGCAAAGTGGAACATCTTAAGCGGGGGGGGCCGGGGGAAAGTTTTTGGAGCTTCGCAAATTCCAGCGGGCGCCACCTAAATGCAGAAGCCGGAAATCTGGAGCCAGCTCTCTGCTAAAACAATCGGCCTTGGGGTTTTTACTCCGTGTTGTAACTAATCGCCTTTAATAATAAATAACTCGCAGTGGAAATGGCCACACAAAAAAAGTTATAAATCAAATCAAAGTTAATCTGATCACTAAAGTAGGAATTGTTTGGAAAAAGGGAGACTTGCAAATACTGAGATTTTTTTTTAAAAACCAGAATCGTTTAATCTTCTCTTAAAAAGTGCATTTAGAATTAGGCATCTGTTCTCTGAAACCAAATTCCGACGCAACGCAGTCGCAAAACTTAATTCTTGTTTAAAATGACTGCAGGAAGAAGTTTGTTCAAAAAGTTGCCCATTTCCTGATGGCCAGCAAACTGCTCTTTTCAGAAGCTCTCCCCGCTTTCAAGTGGTGCCTTTCTGTCCAAGATGCCTAACTTAAATTGTTAATCATTGGTTTAAAAAGTTCTCCCGCAGACCCTAAAAAAAAAACTCAAGATGTTGTTTCTTGCTCCCAAGACTTGCTGAAAAAAAGGCAGGCTGAGTTTTGCATTCGTGAACTATCAAAGGTCAGATCCGCAAAGGTGTCTTCACAAGCGGCTTACCTGATACAAGCAATTAAACTAGCTCTGCACGGATTGCCCCTGCACGGTTCACGCAGCTGCCTCAGGAATGGGTGACCCAGGACTCTGGCTGCTGTGACAGTTCTTTATATACACAGCAATCCCTTCCTCTGGCTTGTTCCCATATGGTCAGCCTGTCCAAGTAGGGACTCCTTGGCCATGTTCATGTAAACTGAGCAGACTTGTGACCTCAAACAACTCTCATTGGCTCTTGCTCGAATTTGGCTAGAGCCAACTCTTATTGAGGCCCAGAGTCTTGTCTGCGCTGCCCAGACCAAGCCAAGGGAACCCAGCCCTCCATGACTGGCCCGAACCAGTTCCAGATTGACCTCCAGGACACAAACCTTAGCAAAGCTCAGGAGGAAATCATTGGGGTGTTGAATTGTATACATTTTTTTCATTCTTTTGGAATCCTTATTGGTCTTTATATAAATAATGGAGGGATAGCGCAAGAAGGTGGAATTGAGGTAAATCAGCCATGATCGTATTGAATGGTGCAGCAGGTTCGAGGGGCCGAATGGCCTACTCCTGCTCCAATTTCTTATGGTCTTGTGTGCAAAGTTATTGGCGGTGGGGCATAGTGGGTCGGGCAGTTTGATTGAGAGCCAAGCATCATCCAATGGAGTAAGGAGGAGTATGTCCAACTGGGCATGGGAAGGCGGGGCTTCGGGAGGATGGACGTTTCAGCCGACCAATGGTGGGAGTGTGGGGGCGGGGCAGTAAGAGGTTGAGGGCCAGTTGATGCAACCTCCAGGAATATGCCCGATCAGAGTTGGCTTCGGTGAAAGGCCTGAAGCGTACTGGTGGGCACTGCACGTTCCCTTGCTCAGGGCCACACAGGCACGGAGAAGACCACAGAAGGCTGGCGGGGAGCCTGAGTGGGCACCCACTCCCCACACACCCCACCCACCCCGCCCCATGGACCCCACACGTCCTGGGTGTGTGATTCTCAGTCTTCGCCAGGCCCAGGAGCAGACCCACAAGGAGATCATTCAATCTGGGGAGCGGAATTCCAGATAGAGAAAAGGTTGACTTTGTAAGAACATGGAGGTATTAAGGGAGTGGGGGAGGGTTGGGGGAGGGGGGTAGGACAGCAGTGTGGGGGAGGGGAAAGGGCTTCAGCTAGATTGAGATCCATCAAATTCACACCCCACATTTGACCAAACCAAATGTATCTTATTGTGAATTTAAGATGTTATTTGAAATTAAATTAAAAGTGTGGGCATTATTGAAATTTCTAATCACTCAGTTGTGTTTATGCTGCCTCGTAATTAATCTAGACCATAATGGGTTTTTTTTTCAAGATACAAGAGCAATGAGGGGTGGGTCTATATTCCGTGAGGGAAAAGAAAAGACTTTCATTTATATAGTGCCTTTCACAACCTCAGGACATCCCAAAACCCTCGACAGTCGATAAAGTACTTATTGAATTGTGATCACTTTTTTAATGTAGGAAGTGCGGCAGCCAATTTGCGCACAGCAAGCTCCCACAAACATCAATGTGATAATGACCAGATAATCTATTGTGAAGTTGGTTGAGGGAGCAATGTTGACCCCAGGAGACAGGGGAGAACTCCCCTACTCCTCCTGGAAATAGTGGCCAAGGAATCTTTTACATCCACCTGAGAGGGCAGTTTAATGCCTCAGCAAAAAAAAGATGGCACCTCCGACAGTGTAGTGCTCCCTCAGTACTGCACTGGGAGAGTCCGCCAGGATATCATGCTCAGATCTCCGGAATGAGTCTTGATCCCACAACCCTCTGATGAGTAGAGAGGATTAAGGGTGGGTTATAGGATCAAACCTTCCGACGAGAGTCTAGGGAAAGGGCGAGAAAGTAAAATTACAATAAAAAGGGGAGCGGACAGGTAAATTGTTTGACAGTTTTATATTTTAGGGAAAAAAAGACAATGGTTATATATAGAATTAGACACCCACAGTAAAAAGTATCATATCACAAAGATGTACCTCAGTGTTTTCAGTCTTTTCTTTGTAGGAGCCCACCTGGAAATATTAACATACTTTCAGGGAGCTACTGCAAATATTCACACACTCCTGTGGATCCCCTGTAAATATGGACACTATCCCGGGGATCCCCTTGAAATATTGATACACTCCTGGGAACTCCCTCCGAATACTGACACACTCCTGGGAACTCCCTCCAAATACTGACACACTCCTGGGAACTCCCTCCAAATACTGACACACTCCTGAGAACTCCCTCCAAATACTGACACACTCCTGGGAACTCTCTCCAAATACTGACACACTCCTGGGAACTCCCACCAAATACTGACACACTCCTGGGAACTCCCTCCGAATACTGACACACTCCTGGGAACTCTCTCCAAATACTGACACACTCCTGAGAACTCCCACCAAATACTGACACACTCCTGAGAACTCCCTCCAAATACTGACACACTCCTGAGAACTCCCTCCAAATATTGACACACTCCTGGGAACTCCCTCCAAATACTGACACACTCCTGAGAACTCCCTCCAAATACTGACACACTCCTGGGAACTCCCACCAAATACTGACACACTCCTGGGAACTCCCACCAAATACTGACACACTCCTGGGAACTCCCACCAAATACTGACACACCCCTGGGAACTCCCTCCAAATACTGACACACTCCTGGGAACTCCCACCAAATACTGACACACCCCTGGGAACTCCCACCAAATACTGACACACTCCTGGGAACTCCCACCAAATACTGACACACCCCTGGGAACTCCCTCCAAATACTGACACACTCCTGGGAACTCCCACCAAATACTGACACACTCCTGGGAACTCCCACCAAATACTGACACACCCCTGGGAACTCCCTCCAAATACTGACACACTCCTGGGAACTCCCACCAAATACTGACACACCCCTGGGAACTCCCACCAAATACTGACACACCCCTGGGAACTCCCTCCAAATACTGACACACTCCTGGGAACTCCCTCCAAATACTGACACACTCCTGGGAACTCCCTCCAAATACTGACACACTCCTGGGAACTCCCTCCAAATACTGGCATATGCCAAGGAGAGGGGCAGAGAGGTTTAGGGAGGGAAATCCAGAGTTTAGGGATTAGGCAGCTGAAGGCAGGGCCATCAATGGCGGGTTGAATTGGAGGAATACAGAGTTTTTGGACTGTTGGAGGGCTGGAGAAGGTTGCAGAGGTTGGGAGGGTTGTCAACAGTGATTGCCAACTGAGGGTCGAGTCCAGCGCTACCGCACACTCAACATTTACACACAGGGAGCATGAGTGGGAACCTCGGCTCATATCTCCCCCCCCCCCCCCCCCCCCCACCTCTCTACTCAGGGAGCTACTGCAAATATAGTCATGTTGTTCGTGACATTGATGAAATAAATACTTAAGAATATTTAACTGTCAGTGACTTGATAGAGAACGCTCCAGAGGATTGAAAGGTTAAATTGTCCCAGAATTTGGGGAGAGAGTTCCAAATTCCTTCCTTGTGGGAAGAAGGGATTTCGTATTTCACATCTTAATGACCTGACTATAATTTGAAAGTTGTTAGATAAGGGTATTAAGGAATATGGAACCAAGGCGGGTAGGTGGAGCTAAGATACAGGTCAGCCATGATCTAATTAAAGGGCAGAACAGGCTTGAGGGGCTGAATGGCCTTCTCCGATTCCTATATTCCCTTGTTCTGGATTCCTCCGCCGGAGGAAATGGTTTCTGTTTGGCTACCCTATCAGATCATTTTTAAACAGCTCGATTAGATCACCCTTTGACCTGTGGGTGTTGCTGGCAATGCCCCAATTATTACCCAAGATTGTTCTGGCAATGATGTGTCTTCTCCTTGAGCTGCTGAAGTCCTTGTGGTGCACCCATGATGGTGCGAAGCAGTTTGAATCAGTTATGATAGAGGAATGGGTGGCACAGTGGTGCAGTGGTTAGCACCGCAGCCTCACAGCTCCAGCAACCTGGGTTCGGTTCTGGGTACTGCCTGTGCGGAGTTCGCAAGTTCTCACTGTGACCGCGTGGGTTTCCGCCGGGTGCTCTGGTTTTCTCCCACAGCCAAAGACTTGCAGGTTGATGGGTAAATTGGCCATTGTAAATTGCCCCTAGTGTAGGTAGGTGGTAGGAGAATTGAGGGAAGTTGGAGATGTGGTAGGAAATATGGGATTAATGTAGGATTAGTATAAATGGGTGGCTGATGGTCGGCACAGACTCGGTGGGCCGAAGGGCCTGTTTCAGTGCTGTATCTCTCTATGACTCTAATGCCAATGTCTGCCCAGGTTCAGATGGAAACTACAAGGTGGTGCTGTTTCCACAAGATAATCTCGGCTGACCCTCTCAGTGCAGGACTGAGGGAGTGCTGCACTGTCAGAGGTGCCATCTTTCGGAAGAGATGGTAATCCAAGGTCCCATCTGCCCTCTCAGATCCCGTGGCACTATTTCGAAGAAGAGCAGTGGGGAGTTCTCCCCGGTGTCCTGGCCAAAATTTATCCCACAGTTACCATCACTGAAAATGGATGATCTGGCCATTATCACATTGCTGTTTGTGGGATCTTGCTGTGCACAAATTGGCTGCTGCGTTTCCTACATTACAACAGTGATACATTTCACAAAGTACTTCATTGGCTGTAAAGTACTTTGGGATGCCCTGTGGCTGTGAGAGGGTCTTTTACGTCCAATTGTACAGACAGTTTAAGGAGCTGAGGTAAGCAGGAGGTGCAACTGAAACTGCTGCCAGTAGCACAGCACTGCCATCCATCTCTCCCTACTGACAAGGCTTACCAAATTTGTCCCTCCTCCTCCCATCCTGTGACCTGGGCTGATTGAGAATCACTCTTGGATTTTGCAGAAATAGCTCGTCTGGCTGTGGAGAGACCAGGAAAGCTGGGATCATTCTTTTCAGAGCAGAGAAGGTTAAGGGGTGAATTAACAGAGGTGCTTAACATCATGAGGGGTTTTGATAGAGTAGATAGGGAGCAACTTCTTCCACTGGCAGGAGGGCTCATAACCAGAGGATAAGATAACTGAGAAAAGAACTAATGGGGGAGATGAGGAAGTTTTCTTTTGCGCTGTGAGTTACAATCTGGAACGCACTGCCTGAAAAGGGCGGTGGATGAAGATTCAGTACCAGCTTTCAAAAGGGAATTGGATAAATATTTGAAAAGGAGACCTTTGCAAGACGGTGGGAAAAGAGCAGGGGGGGGGAGCGGGCCAATCGTACAGCTCTTTCAAAGGGCCGGCAGTGGTAGGATGCGCCGAATGGCCCCCTTCTGTGCAATGCTGGGAGTCAGCACAGGTGATCCAGGATAATCCCAGATAGTCCCGGAAATTTCCATATAATGTTTCCTCCTGCCCCGTTAACTCTGCCGATTTGCCTCTTTTGACGGGGATGCACATCTGTGCATTAATGTTAGGCAATGATTTACTTTAATACATAGAATTTACAGCACAGAGAAAGGCCATTCAGCCCATCTGGTGCATGATGTACTTATATCCTCTACACGAGTCTCTCCCTACCCCTCTTCAGCTAACCCTGTCAGTGTGTCTTTATCTAGTTCCCTTTAAATGTATCATGGGGCCATTTGTCCTTCATTCCAAGTTGTCTAGTCCCCGACCTCTGGAATTGCCTCCCTGAACCTCTCCACCTCTTTCTCCTCCTTTAAGACGCTCCTTAAAAACTACCACCCACCAACTATCCTAATATCTCCTTACGCGTTTTGCCGTCCGTTTTTATGTTATTTACACGCTTTTGAAGTTCTGTGGGATGTTTTACTGCGGTTAAATGATTTATCTGAAGGTGAGTTGTTGTTTGATACATTAGAGTGAAAGGTTTAACCTAATTCATCCCTGCCCAGGGCGTTAGGAGCAGCTCCTTCGACCAGTGCTGCATGTGAATTTATACTCGTCAGCAACCTGGCAAGAAATTAAAAATAAATTTGGAGGATCAAATATCTGGCTGCTGACGGCATGAAGCAGACGTAAGGAAGGCAACAGGTGCAATGCTCCTCCTTCACGCATTCACAGCGACAAGTCTCTCCTACGGATTTTCCATGTTGTGTTTGTGTATTGCGGTGGCAACAGCAGCAGAAACGCCCTGTGACCTTTACTGAGCCTTTCTGACTCAGGATGGCTACCCTCACATTGTACCCTGGCTTCTATTAGCCAGCCACTCGTTTTCAGCCCCATTCTCCTCGTCAACGTGATCCAATGAACACAAAGGTACTTGCAAGCTAGCAGTTCGCTAGCATCTGTTTGAGATCACAGAATCACACTTAGAAAGAGACTGAGAGATAGAGGGAGGTAGAAGGTTAGAGGCTAGCAGGGGTGAAGGGAGAGAGGCAGAGAGGAAGAAGAGAGAGAGAGAGGGGAGGAAAGAGTCATAGAATTGGGCGGCACAGTGGCGCAGTGGTTAGCACCGCAGCTTCACAGCTCCAGGGACCCGGGTTCGATTCTGGGTACTGCCTGTGCGGAGTTTGCAAGTTCTCCCTGTGTCTACGTGGGTTTTCACTGGATGCTCCGGTTTCTTCCCACATCTAAAGACTTGCAGGTGATAGGTAAATTGGCCATTGTAAATTGCCCCTAGTGTAGGGAGGTGATAGGGAATATGGGATTACTGTAGGGTTAGTATAAATGGGTGGTTGTTGGTCGGCACAGACTCGGTGGGCCGAAGGGCCTGTTTCAGTGCTGTATCTCTAAATAAATAAATAATTAGAGAGAGAGAGAGACCATTACAGAGCATGATGCCAGAATATAAGACCAACAGAAAGAGATCAACATAGAGAAACCAATAGACAGAGATAGGATACAGAGACCATCACAGATAAATAGAGCGAATGAGGAAGACGAATAGAAAGAGGGACCAGTCACGATAGCATTACCTCAAGCAGTTGTAGGAACGTAGGAGCAGAAGGAGACCATTCAGCCCCTCGAGCCTGTTCTGCCATTCAATTAAATCATGTCTGATCTGTGACCTAACTCCATACACCAATTGCCATTTGAGGAAGAGAGTTCCAAACTTCTACCACCCTTTGTGTGTAGAAGTGTTTCCTAATTTCACTCCTGGAAGATCTGGCTCTAATTTTTTGACTATTCCCCCTAGTCCTAGACTCTCCAACCAGCGGATTGAGTTTCTCTCTATCTACCCTATCTTTTCCCCTTCATATCTAGAAAACTTCAACCAGTTCACCCCTTGACCTTCTAAATTCCAGGGATTATAACCCTAGTTTGTTTCCCTTATTGAAAACTTATTGTAAACTCAATTTTCTTGCTTTCAAGGTTACCTCAAGTAATAATAATATACATCATCATAGAGTCACCTTTCCACACGGGGAATCATTAAATAAAGGTAACAGCAAGTTATAGTGCCTTTAATGGAGTGAAAAGTTTCGAAGAAGTTTAAAAGAATTGAGGGTTTCTGTCTCCACCACCTCTAGACTCACCACATAACTAAAAGTCCCTTCATCCCCTGGTACCATTCGATGAAATCTCTTCTGCGACCTCTCCAAGGCCTTACCAGGGATAAAAGGAGGACTTGCATTTATATAGCACCTTTCATGACCTCAGGATGTCCCAAAGTGCTTTACAGCCAATGAAGTACTTTTTGAAGTGCAGTCGCTGTTGCAATGTAGGAAATGTGGCAGACAATTTGTGCACAGCAAGCTCCCACAAACAGCAATGTGATAATGGCCAGATCATCAGTTTTTTGCGATGTTGATAGAGAGATAAATATTGGCCAGGACACCGGGGAGAACTCCCCTGCTCTTCTTCAAAATAGTCATATGGGATCGTTTATGTACACCTGAGAGAGCCTGGGTTTAATATCTCATCCAAAAGACGGCACCTCTGACAGTGCGGCACTCCCTCAGCACCGCAATGTCAGTCTAGAATTTTTGCAGTTGAGTCTCTGAGTGGGACTGGACCCCACAACCTTCTGATATCAGAGGGGAGAGTGTGACCCACTGATCCACAGGTTTAGAAAGGCCCAGCATAATTTCTTAGTTTTAATACTCTCAGCCTCTATTTATAAAGCCCGGGATCCCTTTTTTTTTTAACATTTTGTTTTAGTGGTTAAGACGTGAAAGAGAGAACGCTCTTGCGAAGGTAAGGCACAGCAAAAAAAGCAACACAGGACTTGAAATCTAAGCCTGGCTACATATAGAACGTCTATGAATACCAATCACTCTATTCTCCTTTACAGAGGGATCACAGCGTAGGATTGAATTCTCATGATTAAGCATGTGGAGGCTGCTGCCGGTGCCTAGAATGTTCGTGGCTGCACATTATTCCACATTAGCAATGCTGCACAACATGCTCCTGGCCCAAAAAGGCTTTGGGCCTAGGCCATTCCAAAGAAATCTCAATGAGGAACAAATCATAACCAGTTTTCTTACTTGTTCAAGCTTAAAATTTAGTTAGCCTCGTCGTTAGATTCACAAGCCACGCACCCCAGAGTGCGAGTAACATGTCTGTTTCTGTCTCTTCTCCGCCTGACAATCCCTCCCCTCCCGATCCCCAGCTGCTCAGTTGCTAGGTGCCCATGACTTCCTCTCGTACCTCCCACGGTGCAACAGCTGAGATTGGCATCCTGAGTGACCGGCAGAAATTCAATTGGTCAAATAATTTGCTTCTAAATTTCCTCTCCGCCTTCTCAGCTGCAAGCAGAAATAATTTCAGTCCTTCAAAGTCCCTCTTCCCTGATATCAACCTTCATCTGGTGTACACAGTTTAAAAAAAGTAAGGTTTTAGTGCCCGTTTTATAATGGACCTCACACATTTGTGGTCTAACCATTGGTCTGCACAAATATATCAACAATTTCACTTCCCCCCTCCGCATCTGTACTCTACCTCCCATCCCTACAACTCAAAGTTTTAACTCTTTCTCAGAACGTGGCCATCGCTGACAAGGCCAACATTTAATCTCCATTGCTAGTTGTCCTGGGAAGATGGTGGTTGGCTTTCTTCTGTTTGATACAATTGAGCGGCTGTTAAAGGTCAACTACGTTTCTGTGGGACTGGAATCACGTATAGGCCAGACCAGGCAAGGACAGCAGATTTCCTTCCCCAAAGGAGTGGTTCTCAAAGTGTGTTTGGTCACCTCATTGTTTTTATTTAGAGATACAGCACTGAAACAGGCCCTTCGGCCCACTGAGTCTGTGCCGACCATCAACCACCCATTTATACGAATCCTACACTAATCCCATATTCCTACCACATCCCCACCTGTCCCTATATTCCCCTACCACCTACCTATACTAGGGGCAATTTATAATGGCCAATTTACCTATCAACCTGCAAGTCAAGAAAATAGGTGACATGTTTAGATAGAGGTGCAGGCTTGGAGGGCCGAAGGGCCTGTTCCTGTGCTGTAATTTTCTTTGTTCTTTTCTTTGTTCTTTGTTATTTTGGTGGTGGGAGGAAACCGGAGCACCCGGAGGAAACCCACGCAGACACAGGGAGAACTTGCAAACTCCACACAGGCAGTACCCAGAATTGAACCCGGGTCGCTGGAGCTGTGAGGCTGCGGTGCTAACCACTGCGCCACTGTGCCGCATCAAAAGCAAAACCCTTCTTCCCATTAATTTTGATGAGTTTATTTGTGGTGGCAAGTGAAGGTAGGTGGGGTAGGACCGGTAGGTGCCCCGCCCAAGTGGTCCATGGACAAAAAAGTTTGAGAACCACTGCCCTAAAGGACATTCGTGAACCAGCTTCATTGTCACCTTTACAGCTTTTTATCCCCAGATTTTATTTAAAAATTAAGCTAACCTCAAATTACCATTTGAACGCGCTATTATTGAAGGTATCTAGGATTAATAGCCCAGTATCATAACCACTACACTACCATACCCATCGCTTAATCTTCCCATTAGTAATTGGTCTAACCTGTGTTTTGGGCTGTTGCAAGTCTACACATTATTAACTAACAACAACAAGTTGCATTTATATAGGGCCTTTAACGTAGTAAAAACATCTCACGGCGCTCCACAGAAGTGTGTTATCAGACAAAATTGCGGGAGTAAGTTTGAGATAATTTTGCCAAAAATGTCATTAGCAACAAAGTGTCTTTTACTGCAATCAGTAAATGCAACACAGCTATCACAGGTAGGATAGAATTTTACACCTATTGGGTAGCAGGATTACGGATCTCAAATTCATTACCCCCAACCCCCCCCCCCCCACCTCATCTCCTGAAGGTTCTGACTCTTCCTGGAGGAAGGCCACTTTGGGGTCAACCAAAATTCAGCCAGGCCTGCACCTAACCAATGAGCATCTGGTTGGACATGAACGAGGTGACCCATACAGCCAAGTCCAAATAGAGACTAGGAACATAGGAATGGGAGGAGGCCATTCAGCCCCTCGAGCCTGTTCCACCATTCAATGAGATCATGGCTGATCTGTGACCTAACTCCATAATCCCTTAATCACAAAAAGCTATCAATCTCAGTTTTAAAATTAACAATTGATCTAACATCAATTTGCCATTTGCAGATGAGAGTTCCAAACTTCTACCACCCTTTGTGTGTAGAAGTGTTTCCTAATTTCACTCCTCAAAAGTCTGGCTCTAATTTTTAGACTCTGCCCCCTAGTCCTAGACTCCACAACCAGTGGAAATACTTTTTATCTACCCTATCTGTTCCCCTTAATGTCTTGAAAATTTAAGTCAAATCACCCTTTAACCTTCAAATTCGAGGAAATACAACCCTAGTTTGTGTAATCTCTTCTCATAATTTAACCCTTAGAGTCCAGATATCATTCTGGTAAATCTATGCTGCACTCCCTCCAATATATCCGTCCTAAGGTGTGGTGCCCAGAACTGAACACAGTGCTCCAGGTGTGGTCTAACTAAGGCTATGTATAGCTATCGAAGCTGGAACTTAGGCTGATTTCCCACCCTGAAACCCCTCTGAGGCACTAGGAGGTGCTGAAGTCCATGGTGACACCCTAACCGGTGCTCCCCTCACCATTACTTTGACCGCTGCACCAGGAACCTGCTTGGTGTGCGTAGCTTAACTACCAACTTGGGTGGAATACTCACCCGATGAGTTACCTCAACAACCTCAGCACAGCTTCGAGCGTTCAACCCAGGACTTTCCTGGCTATTGTATGGCTTAATATCAGTTGAGACATTGGGCAACTCATCTCAACCTGTTTCCTTTATTCTGGTAAACTTGAGGCCATTCATCCAAGGGTCGAAGTCCAAGCAAAGGAGGATGGCAGCATGACTACAGAAGATAACGCCCCTTTATCCAGGCCATAGGTTGGCTAGAGTCTCGTCTGGGGAATTCAACTTTTCCCTCAGTTTTGCTATATGAGAAAGTTATTTTGGAAGAGCGGGGTGCTTCCAATACAAATATTCGCCATAATAACTAACATTTCCTTATAAGGAATGCTCCCTTTAATGGAATAGCTGTGCTTGTATTTAACCTTGGGAGGTGGGGGGATGGGGTGGCACAGGGCCTTACAGTTGGGCCCTGTTGTGCAATGGTATGCTTGGCAGCTTGTCCAACTGAGGGGGCAGCTGTTTGCAGTCAAGGGGTCATGTGGTCCTGCTAAAGGACTGAAGCTAAACTGGAGATGGGACAGCTGCAGGGAAATATGAGAAGCAGTGAAACTTCCATCATTTTTGGACCGTCCCCTGAATTCTAAAGCTGTGTTTCATATCTAAGTCTTGCGTGTTGTTACGAGTTCCATTTTTAACAGCTTTGCTTCTCCATGGAAAGACGATAGCTAACTATTATGCTTATTAAACAACAATAACTTGTATTTATATAGTGCCTTTAATATAATATAAGGTGTTTCACAGGGACATTATAAAACAAAATATGACACTGAGCCACATAAGGAGATATAAGGAGATAAGGTGACTAAAAGCTTGGTCAAAGAGGTAGGTTTTAAGGACCATCTTAAAAGAGGACAGAGAGAGAGAGAGAGACAGAGAGGTTTAGGGAGGGAATTCCAGAGTTTAGGACCCAGGCAGCTGAAGGCACAGCCGCCAATGGTGGAGCTCATTCAGATACAGACAGCAGAGTTTTGAATGAACTGAAGTTTACGGAAGGAGGTCATCAGTGACCAATTCTGATGTACAATTCTGGACAGCAGCTATTCGACCGTGGAAGAGCGAAG
Organism: Heterodontus francisci; assembly: GCF_036365525.1. Taxonomy (NCBI): domain Eukaryota; kingdom Metazoa; phylum Chordata; class Chondrichthyes; order Heterodontiformes; family Heterodontidae; genus Heterodontus; species Heterodontus francisci. Next base: position 7,928,827 of record NC_090410.1, on the reverse strand, counting down.
GAACCCCATCCTGTCCTCCACCTGCCAGTTCACTTTTCTCCAGGGCTCGTTGTGTAGCGATTAAGAGTGGGAATACCTTTCACCCACCCTGAATTAATACTCTGCATGAACGTTTTAATTACAGAATCTTCATCATCCTCCCGATCAGGTGGCACAGGAATGTAAACACAAGTTTTCACCCCCCTAGTATGGTCGAAGACGGGACTCCTGGCACCATGTCCTAATCTTTTTTAAAATTCATTCATGCAATGTGGGCGTCACTGGCTATGCCAGCATTTATTGCCCATCCCTAATTGCCCTTGAGAAGGTGGTGGTGAGCTGCCTTCTTGAACCGCTGCAGTCCATGTGATGTAGGTACACCCACGGTGCTGTTAGGAAGGGAGTTCCAGGATTTTGACCCAGCGACAGTGAAGGAACGGCGATATAGTTCCAAGTCAGGATAGTGCGTGACTTGGAGGGGAACTTGCAGGTGGTGATGTTCCCATGTATTTGCTGCTCTTGTCCTTCAAGGTGGTAGAGGTCGCAGGTTTGGAAGGTGCTGTCTAAGGAGCCTTGGTGCGTTGCTGCAGTGCATCTTGTAGATGGTACACACTGCTGCCACTGTATGTCAATGGGGGAGGGAGTGAATGTTTGTAGATGGGGTGCCAATCAAGCGAGCTGCTTTGTTCTGGATGGTGTCGAGCTTCTTGAGTGTTGTTGGAGCTGCACCCATCCAGGCAAGTGTTCCATCACATTCCTGACTTGTGCCTTGTAGATGGTGGACAGGCTTTGGGGAGTCAGGAGGTGAGTTACCCGTCTCAGAATTCCTAGTCTCTGACCTGCTCTTGTAACCACAGTATTTATATGGTTACTCCAGTTCAGTTTCCGGTCAATGGTAGCCCCTAGGATGTTGATTGTGGGGGATTCAGCGATGGTAATGCCGTTGAATGTCAAGGGGAGATGGTTAGATTCTCTCTTGTTGGAGATGGTCATTGCCTGGCACTTGTGTGGCACGAATGTTACTTCAGGACAGATGTGGGAATGTTCATTCCTGGTGTGGAGTGCTGATCTTTGGGAACACATAATGGGAAATCAGGAAATGTGCACCCCACAACTTCTCATCCACCTTTTGCAGGGAGACTGGCTCCTGACTGGAGTTGCACATTCATAAAGTCGCCCACTTCATTATTTTTTTTCCCCCTGGACCTCAACTCCGTGGAAGTCCTCACCTCCATCTACCTTTCCAAAATGACCGATGACCTGGTCACAATCACATCGCTGTGCGCATATTGGCTGCCATGTTTCCTACATTACAACAGTAAATACACATCAAAAGGACTTTATTGACTGTAATGTGCCTTGGGATGTTGTGAGGTTGTGAAAGGCGATGTATAAATGCGAGTCCTTTCTTCTTTCTAAGCGAGCAAAAGCTGAGGGAATCAAACCTGCAGCTTTTTGCTGCCTGGGGCTTAAAGCATCCTGGAAAAGTCCCTCTCCTGAATTCGTCTTAAGTTATATAAAACAAACATAAAGCAAGGCTGAACACACTGGTCCCAGTGCATTGCAAAGAAGGCGAGAAGGGAGGCAGGAAAAGTCAGCCTCGGAGAAAACGCGAATGCGCAGGAGAGCTGAAGGCCAAGAAACACTCTGCCCTTGGCTGAAGCCTCTTGCCTGTTACACACACACAGTGTGTGTGTGAGCCGAGCTGACACATGCTGTCAAAGGCAGGACGTGAACTGATTGCTGGACAGGTGAGAAGGGGTTGATGGATCAGTTGAAAGTTCAGCTCTATTCCCAGCTCGCTGCAGCAGACTCTCATCTGTAGCAGTGCACAGATGTTGTGGCCATTCATACAGAGCCCGACTGAATCCTGATTTATTTTTTCTTAAGAGGGCAGTGCCTCCATGAAAAGGTGTTTAGCCAACTCTAATTTTATTTGGTATGAATTTTGTGTCCACTCAGTGAGGGATGTTAATCCTGGAGAATGTGACACTATCCCACTTCAGTTACCTAGTGGCAGCAGCCAACACTCCCAGGGTAGGTACAACATGGATTAGATACAGAGTAAAGCTGTAAAGCTATCGAAAGACTGTCCACATCAAACACTCCCAGGGCAGGTACAGCACGGGGTTGGATACAGAGTAAAGCTCCCTCGACACTGTCCCCATCAAACACTCCCAGGACAGGTACAGCACTGGGGTTAGATACAGAGTAAAGCTCCCTCTACACTGTCCCCCATCAAATGCTCCCAGGACAGGTACAGCACGGGGTTAGATACAGAGTAAAGCTCCCTCTACACTGTCCCCATCAAATGCTCCCAGGACAGGTACAGCACGGGGTTAGATACAGAGTAAAGCTCCCTCTACACTGTCCCCATCAAACACTCCCAGGACAGGTACAGCACGGGGTTAGATACAGAGTAAAGCTCCCTCTACACTGTCCCCCATCAAATGCTCCCAGGACAGGTACAGCACTGGGATTGGCTGGTCAATTTGAAGCACTTCCTGCCAGCAATCAGGGGGAGCAGCTGTGCCTGTGTTGCAGCAATTGCAGAGAGGAGAGTGGAGGCTGCAGCAACTGGGGAGAGGAGAGTGGAATAACTGCAAAGAGGTGACTATAGAGTGGAGACAGTTGTATTTACTGTGGAACTGTTGCACTTTTTCAAGACTAAGAAGACCTGAGAGTCATTTTGGAGAGGTGGGTGTTGGAGCACCAGTGAACTGTTGGTTGTTTGGACTGTTGGGGGAGGGAGAAGGCACCAGAAGATCCAGGGGTGGGGCTGCCAAATTCTATAGGGAGCCCCTGTACTAGCTCTTGTGTTTATCTGCCATCCTGCACAAAAGGGGCTCCCTCCCCACCCCCAACTGTGTGGCTCGGGACGGCTGGAGCTGCCCGGCTGAAGAAAATCCTTATACAACAACAGAAAAGGGAGAGAACCGGGCGGCTCTAACCGACCAGGGCGAAGAACCCTCCCCTAACTGGAAGAGTGGAGTGTCGACTCTGCAGGAAGGTGCTCCAACCACCAATTGAACTGTAAAATCCTTGCAGCTGTTCTCTCTCTTCCATCACTCGGCCACCTATCCTCTCCTCTCCTCTCCTTGTCCTTTTCAGCCCTATCCTCCTCTATTCCGATCCCCCCCTCCCCCATCATATTGTTTGTGTTTAAGAAAACTGTCGTGTGCTTTGTTTCTTGGGGGTGGGCGTAGCTCTGCGACCCCATGGCAAGCCCCTCTTCGCCGGTGGCGGGGCCTTCCCGTTCATATGCTGCTGCGGCTGCTGCAGCTGCACCTGTTGCCCCGTCACCGTTTGCTTTATTAACAACGAAGCATGGGGTCAAGAGCTACGTCCACCCGAACATGACTATAGAGGCATGCGTGAAAGCAATGGCCGAGGTTGTCGGCCCTTCGGCCATTGTTGCAGCCTCTAAAATGTACGGGAAGGCAGTGTTTTTCCTGAAGACCGAGCGGGCGGTGTCCCTGGCTCTGAGCAAGGGGCTCACCGTGGGCGGGACCTTTCTGCCAGTGGACCCCCTGGAGGCCACTGCGCAAAGGCTCATTTTATCCAATGCCCCACCCTTCATCCCTGGTGAGCTCCTCCTTCCCCACCTGCACCATCTGGGGGAGGTAAAGACGGGGCTCACCCCAGTCCCGCTCGGTCTTCGGGAGAACAGCCTCCGACACGTCTACTCCTTCCGCCGCCAGTTATTCATGCGGCTGGCGCGGGAGGAGGTGACAGAGGGCCACTTCAATGTAGAATTCCAGGGGACGGCCTACCGCGTCTTCTGGACCTTGGACGGGGTGCGGTGCCATGTCTGTAAGGGGGTGGGGCATGTTCGTAAGAACTGCCCCAACCTCCCGGCTGCCAACTCCAACTCAGCGGCCCAGGGTGGCGACGCTGCACCTCCTCCCACCCCCACTACACCACCACCAGATACCATTCAGTCGGTACCGGAGGCTGTGGTTTTCACGGCCTCCGGCAGGGAGGGGGGTGACCGTCCAAGTGGAAGGAAGGCGCGGAGGAGAAATAAACATCGAGAGGCGCGTCCCCTGGATATCGTGACACTACCCGAGCCTGAGCTCAGCCCAAGGCCCGATCTCGGGAAGTCAACTTGCCCCAGGGCTGGGCTCAGGCCCAGGGTGAATAAAAAAAAGGAGAGTGTGGAGGTGGAGGCCTCTGATGATATGGAGGTCTCTGAGCCTCCGCACACAACTGGGAAAAAGAGGAGAAGGCACCCCTCCACAGAGGTAACAAGGGGCCCTGAGGCGCAGGGACCATCTGTTGGAGGGGAGCTGTCTCCTGTTTCGGGTCCCCAGGTTTCCCCTACCGCCACCACCAAGGCTGCAAAGTCCGGGCAGGTGCTCCCTATTCCTCAGGATGGAGGGGAGGGGATGGCCCCGGTACATGAGGCCCCTCCTGAAGGAGTAAGTGGGGCCCTGCTTGTGGTGGGGGAGCCTGGGGAAGCCGCCCATTCTGCCACTGCTACTGGGTCGGGTGTCCTGAATGAAGGGGAGGGCGAGGCCCCAGAGGGTCGGGCCTCCCAGCCGGAGTCCACCACCAACCAGGAGACACCCGACCCAGTTATAACTGAGAATGCTGCCCCACCTGCTGGGCCTGTGGGTGCTGGCGGAGCGGGAGATGGCCTCCTCCCTCCGCCTCCAATCTCGGCTCCGGCTGGTTTCCCGGAGTCGGGAACTTCTGTCTCCCCTGGACCACTCATTGCCCTGGGGACGGAGGTGGAGGGGGGTCCTGAGCCGCTGGTGCCTACAGGCTCCAGTTTCACAATAGAACCCAGAGAGGACTCCTCCGCCATCGATCCTGGGGGTGGGATCGTGACGGAGGCGGGACCAGCTGGCGCGGCCGGGACGTCCGCCCCACAGTGTGTGGTGGATGTGTTGGCCGCTGGCGGTGACGACCCGGAGGAGGATGGGGATTCGGTGCGGGGCACGGAGGATGATCTTGATTCCATCGCCAGTGAGGTGGTGGAGTCCCTCGTGCCTCCCACCGAATCTCCTCTCATCCCCACGGCGGAACTCCGGGATTTCCTCGCGGCTTGCAGGGGTTGCCGCAATAAAGTTCAGCTGGCCCTCGACCGTTGGTCGAATCTGGCGCTGATCATCCAGTCCGTCCGTGCCGCCCTTAAGATAGCGGGCAAGCGCGCGGCGTGAAACTGGTTGAGAGGCGCCGTTTTAATGTGTTCCTCAATGGGTTGCTGGGGGAGTGGAGGGCCAGGTGCACTTCCACTCCCTCCTCACAGTGAGGTGTTTGTGACGGGTTTTAATTACCTTTGACATGAAGATAACCATAGCCAGCCTCAACATCAACGGCAGCAGAGGGGCTCACCGCAGATTTCACAATCTCTCAGTCCTCAGGGAAGGGAGATACGCGGTGAGCTTTCTGCAGGAAACCCACACCGTTCCGGGAGACGAAGCCACCTGGCTCCTGGAGTGGCAGGGTGGGGTCTACATGAGTCACCTCACCCCTATTTCTAGTGGGGTGGCTATCTTGTTGGCCCCGACTTTTCAGCCGGAGATCTTGGGGGTCAAGGAGCTAGTGCCGGGCCGCTTGCTCCACCTCGCCGTTCGCCTGGGTAGCGTGCCGCTCCACTTTGTGAACGTGTACGCGCCCAGGCCCGGCGCGTTGCAAGCGCGCTTCTTTGAAGAAGTGTCCGCTCTCTTGAGCTCCATCGATAGCGGCGAGTGCATCATCCTCGGGGGGGATTTTAACTGCACCCTCGAGGTGGGGGATCGCTCCGGTCCCCAGCGCGGCCAAGCGTCCGTGGAGAAGTTGAGGGAAATGATCAGCTCCCTTAACTTGGTGGACGTCTGGCGGAATCTCCATCCCGACTCCAGCGCCTTCACGTGGAGGTCTGGAGGAGGGGGGTCGCGAATCGACCGCCTCTACATTTCGCAGGCGTACGTCTCCCGCGTTTCGGCGGCCTCCATGCGGCTGGTGCCGTGCTCGGACCACCGCCTGGTGTGGGCGGAGTTTACTCCGCTCCGCACGCGGGCGGGGTCCGCGTACTGGCACTTTAACAACCGGCTGCTGGAGGACGTGCGATTTCGGGACTCGTTCTGTTGATTCTGGGCCGACTAGAGAAGGAAGCAGGGGGGCTTCCCCTCCTTGAGGCTATGGTGGGATGTGGGCAAGACTCACATCCGCGTCTTCTGTCAGGAGTACGCGAAGGGGTCGACTAAGAGGCGGGAAGCTGAGATCGGGCGCCTTGAGAGGGAGGTGCTCGACTTGGAGTCCCGCCTCGGTCATGCCGTCGTGGACCCGGCCCTGTGGCAGGCGTACAAAGAGAAGAAGGGCGCGCTGAGGGACCTGCAGCTCATAGGGTCCCGAGGCGCGTACGTGAGGTAGCGGATCCAGATCCTGGAAGATTTGGACCGCGCCTCTCCCTTCTTCTACTCGCTGGAAAAATGGCGGGGGGTCCGTAAGCAGCTCGTCGAGCTGTTGGCCGACGACGGAACCTCCATCACGGATCCGGAGGGAATGGGCCTCCTGGTCCGGACTTATTACAGTGCGTTGTTCTCTCCGGATCCGTCCAGCGAGGATACGCGCAGAGTTTTGTGGGAGGACCTGCTGCAGGTCAGCCCGGAGGGCGCCGAAGGATTGGAGGCTCCGCTCACGTTGGCGGAGCTGACTGGCGCCCTCCACCAGCTCTCGAGGGGCAAATCCCCAGGGCTGGATGGGTTGACCGTGGAGTTCCTCAGGGCGTTCTGGGACGTCCTGGGGGACGATTACGCGCGGGTCCTGGGGGAAAGCCTGGCGACCGGGGAGATGCCCCTCTCGTGGCGCAGGGCGGTCATCGTCCTGCTGCCGAAGAGGGGCGATCTCCGCCTGCTTAAAAACTGGCGTCCGGTCTCCCTCCTCAGCACGGATTATAAGATCTTTGCCCGGGCTATGTCTACCCACCTGGGCTCCGTGCTGGCCCACATGATCCACCCCGACCAGTCCTACACGGTCCCGGGCCGGTCCATCCAGGACAACATCCACCTGGTCCGGGACCTGATCCATCTTTCCCAGAGGACTGGTCAGTCGGTCGCCTTTCTCTCCCTCGATCAGGAGAAGGCGTTCGACAGGGTGGATCACGATTACCTTTTCGGGACTCTGCGCGCTTTCGGACTCGGGCCGCATTTCGTGGCCCGGGTCCGACTTTTATACGCCGCCGCAGAGTGTCTAGTCAAAGTTAACGGGTCCTTGACGGCGCCCCTTCGATTTGGGAGAGGAGTGCGTCAGGGGTGCCCCATGTCCGGCCAATTGTATACCATCTGCGTGGAGCCCTTCCTGTGCCTGCTTCACAGGAGGTTGATGGGATTGGCTCTGCACGAGCCGGCCATGCGGGTCGTCCTCTCGGCTTACGCCGACGACGTGCTCCTCGCAATCACAGATCCCGTTGACTTGTGGAGGATGCACGACTGCCAGCAGACCTTTTCTGCCGCGTCCTCCGCGAGGATCAATTGGGAGAAATGTTCCGGACTCCTGGTTGGTCAGTGGCGGGTGGACTCCCTGCCGGAGGAGATGACACCTTTTGCGTGGAGCACCACGCACCTCCTCTATCTGGGAGTCCACCTTAGCCCCGCTGAGGAAGCCTGGCCGGCAAACTGGCAGGAGTTGGAGGCGAAAGTCACCGCTCGGCTGGGGCGCTGGACAGGACTGCTCCGAGTGCTTTCCTACAGGGGCCGAGCGTTGGTCATAAACCAACTGGTGGCCTCCATGCTGTGGTACCGGTTGGTCACTTTGGCCCCGCCCCCTGTATTTGCCACCAAGATCCAGAAGAAACTCGTCGATTTCTTCTGGAGCAAGAGGAAACACTGGGTCTCTGCCGCGGTCCTGAGTCTCCCGATCGAGGAGGGCGGTCAATCGCTGGTGTGCGTCCGCACCCAGGCTGCGACTCTCCGCCTTCGGACCCTGCAGAGATACCTGTACGTCGAGCGTCCTCCCAGATGGTGTGCGCTGGCGACGTATTTTTTCCGCCAGTGTCACTGCCTTCAAGACGACACGCAGCTCCCGGTGGAGTCCGTTAGCCGCGCCTCTCTGAGGGAGTTGCCTGTCTTTTACCGGGATCTTTTCCGAGTCTGGAACATGGTCGCCTCCAGTCAGGGCGCTCCCCCGCCGGCGGAGGAGAGCGCCTCGGCTGTCCGGGCGGCCAACTCCGTGGACGGTCCAGCAGGCGGAGGATTAGCCGAAACCCCCGGGACGCCCCTCACTGCGGGTGGCGAGGGGGCTCGGGAGTGCGGAGCGATCCCGGCCGAGCTGACCCCCGCTCGGCCGGAACTGCTCATCGGACCCAGGCCCCGAAACCCTCCTCGGGAGCCGGTCCCGCACAACCCGAGCCGCCTCTCGGAAATGCCCTCCGTGCCATTCCAATCGGCGCGGAGGGGTTTACTGTACGGGCTGCTCCTGCACACTCTCCACTTCCTCGCCCTCGTCAGCCGGCAGGACATGCCCTGGCGGTCCGCGTTGCCATCTGGCGGCGAGGGGAAACCCCGATGGAGGTCTCTCTACGCGGGAGTCTTCCCCCTTTACATCGGGGACCTGGGGTGGAGGGTGTTGCACAGGGCAGTCCCGTGCAACAGACTTTTAAGTAGGTTCACGGACTCCCAGGCCACCTGTACTTTCTGCGGCCTGGACGAGTCCGTGTTCCACATTTATACGGAGTGTGCGAGGTTGCAGCCCATATTTGAGTATCTGAAGGGGCTGCTCCTCAAATTCTGGCTGCACTTCAGTCCCACGCTCCTGATCTTTGGGCACCCGGTGCGGAGGGGCTTGGGCCGGGAGGAGGATCTGCTAGTCGGTCTGCTCCTGGGCCTGGCCAAGGTGGCAATTCACAGGTCCAGGTTGCGGGCCGTCGGGGGGTCCGTCCTCCCCGATTGCCTGCCCCTCTTCCGCGGTTACATTCGCGCCCGGGTGTCCCTGGAAAAGGAGCATGCGGTGTCCGCCGGTACGCTTGAGGCCTTCCGCGACCGGTGGGCACCGCAGGGACTGGAGTGCATTGTTGACGCCGAGAATGGCATTTTAATTTGAGTTTTTTGTTTATTTGTCTGGTTTTAATAAAGTTATTTTAAAAATATAAGTGTGTATATAAAGGGGGCCTGAGGAATAAAGGCCCCCTCGAAAAAAAAAACGGGGTTAGATACAGAGTAAAGCTGCGTCTTTATTGTGTGAACTGTGTACCCCAGTCCATTGATTACATCAGTTTTTAAAATTTCCTCCACTAGACAATTCTCGTCTAGTACCGGAACTTCTACACTGCCCATATTATGCACAGGTGGGGTTTTTTGGCTGTCTGCTGCTTTTTGTTATCTCACTCAAATCACAATATTTCATGTTGGAGTTTAGACAGTGACTGCTGTCGGGTTATTGGTGCCCTTTATATCACAGCTCGGCCCCGCTCCTCTCCCCCTGCAATATCCACACGCACACACATGGAGTTCAGTGCAGTGAAAGTAACAGGGAGCTGAAACCCTGGCTGATCTTTCTCCCTTCCTAACCTTGAGATGCTGTGAGCAGCTGTAGCTCCCCTGTCATTTCCAGCGATCTAAGCACAGACAAGGGGATTGTGCCTGCAACCTGCTTTGTGTGTGAGGCTCAGCCAGTTGCTGGGTTTTTGAGCAGTTGCCCTCGAATTGACAATCCATCTCGTTGTGCTGTAATCCCTTTCTGTGTTCACATTTAGCTGACTGGTGTCTGTCTTTGGTGAGGCTTAGACCCCGAGTTCCACTTGTACTGCCTGTCTGTCTCCTTGTCCTCTGTCGACAACCACAGCTGCTGTTTGGCATTGCCAATTCCTTGTGTACAGATTGACGTCCTTATCCTTAGTGATGCCAAGAGTGGAAAACCCATCCTAAGCACAACTTGAGTGTGCCAGTCACATACCCCAGATCGCAGCCAATCTGATGCAACATTAGTGGAAGCAGTTCTTCCAGTGAAATATTGCCACTTGGTTAACTTACCATCTGCTAGGTGACGGGTATGTGCCAACCTTTTCTCAGTGGGTAGCACTCTCCCCTACGAGTCTTGAAGTTTGTGGGTTCGTGGCCCACTCCAAAGACTTGAACCCATATGTCGAGGCTGATACTCCTGGTACCAGTACTGAGGGAGTGCTGCACTGTCGGAGGTGCTGTCTTTTGGATGAGGTGTTAAACCTGCCTGCCCTCTCAGGTGGATAGAAAAGATCCCATGGCCACTATTCTGGTTATTTTGATGACGAGCAGGGACGTTCTCCCTCACGCCCACTCTAATATTTATCTCTCAATTGACATTAAAAGCAGCTGATCTGGTCACTATCACACTGCTGTTTGCGGGGGCTTGCTGTGCGCAAATTAGAGCCGTATTTCCTACATTACAACAGTGACTACATTCACAAAGTGCGTTATTGGCTGAAAAGCACTTTGGGACCTCTGGGGTTGTGGAAAGTGAACTCTTTCTCTGTTAATACTGCATGGCTATTTGCTCCTGCTGTCTTTGCGTAGACTCCTGCTGGCCACAGCTCTACAAACACTGGCATGCCTGGTACCTCAGCCAAGTGGTGGTTTTTCATGTCTACACTTAGAGACAGGGTATTTGACGGGAGGGGGACAACAGCTGTGTCTGCTCAAGGCCATGTGCAACAAGAAGGTCATTGGATAGTGATAAGATGCCCCGGTTAATATGTTCTCCCCTGGTCCAGTAGTATAAAGGCTTGTTATACTGTTTTCAGTCTCCACTGAGGGGAGATCACCAAACGTAGCACAGACCAAATATTTGGCTTTCCTGGTTTGACTCAGTACTCCTCCAGCACCTATTCCGACACTCTCCTGGCCGCCCTTCCATCTTCTGCCCTGCATAAACTTGAATTCATCAAACACTCTGCTGCCTGTATCCTAACTCGCACTACGTCACATTCACACATCACCCCTGAAATGCCTTTAAAATTCTCATCCTTGTTTTCAAGTTCCTCCATGGTCTCACCCCCTCCCTATCTTTGTAGTCTCCTCCAGCCCTACAACACTCCGAGATCTCGGCGCTGCTCCAATTCCAGCCTCTTGTGCATCCCCGATTTTAATTGCTGCACCACTGGCGGCCGTGCCTTCAGCTGCCTGGGCCCCGAGCTCTGGAATTCCCTCCCTAAACCCTCTCCGCCTCTCTCTCCCTCTTTAAGACGATCTTTCACCAAGCTCTTAGTTACCTATCACAACATCTCCCTCTTTGGCTTGATGTCAACTTTTGTTTGATAACGCTCCAGTGAAGCGCCTTGGGACTACATTAAAGGTGCTATATAAATGCACAAGCTGCTGTTGTTCAGTAGTTTAGGAGACTTGCAGCACAAATCAGAACTGGGTTTCCATGCAACATCTACATGAACACAGCAAGGAGGTTAGAATTCAGCAGAAGAGATGTTGAAAACCAAAGGGTAGGTTTTGCGAGTTTGCACTCATCGCCTAGAGTCACACGTGGCAGGAGTGCGTCGAGGTCAGCGTATCCTTGTTCAAGGTCACTCCTATTTCCCAGAGATTAACTGGTGGAAATCAGGAACGTCACAAATATGACGTGCAGCCCGTCCCAGATGATTGGCCCAATTCATTTTCCCATCATGCAAGGCCTAATATCAAGGGAGCACAGGAACAGGAGGAGGCCATTCAGCCCCTCGGGTCTGTTCCGCCATTCAATGTGATCATGGCTGATCTGTGACCTAACTCCATATACCCGTCACTGCCCCGTATCCCTCAATACTGCGGTTCACAAAAATCTATCGAACTCGGACTTAAAATTAACAGTTGAACCCAAGCGTCCTCACAAACGTTACCTTCAATTGGCAATTGCCTTAGCAACCAAATTAACCCCTTCTGCCTAATGTGCTGGCGGAGTGTCGCACTTTTCCAAGGACATCTCACGATAAGTGTCACATTTCAGGCCGCCACACCTCAGGTTGTCACACCTCAGCGGCCTTGAGCTGTTGCCGGGCCAGGAGCCCGGGGTGATGGACGAACGGGTCTTGGGCCGAGTTAGGACAGAAGCAACAGAGTATTGGGTGAGTTGAAGTTTACGATTTCCGCCCTCCAAGTAATTGGTAAAATGTGTTTACCGCTACATTATAATTAACGGGGAACGTAAATCTCCTCTCCTGTCTCTGTGGGTATTTGCAGAACTGCACAGGAGTCACGGGGTTGAATTCGGAGGCCTGCAGGGGCAGGCCGCAAAAAATTGCGGGCCGCACGTCAAAGAGCTGCCGCAACTCCAAGTGCGGTGGCTGATTTAAATAGCGGGGTTGGGCCGTCCCCCGCCCCCCGATCACGGGGAGGGTGTGAACAATTAAATTACTTGCCCTTTCCCCCACCTCGAAACACTTACCTTTACCCTCTGACCTTCACCCCCCCCCCAGAAACTACACAAACTTTCAACTACAACCCTTTCCACCATCCCCTCCACCCGTGACATTAATTTGACCCCGTTTCACCCCCACTCCCCCGCACTGAGAAACCTACCTCCTCCCCATTATGTTGTCCCTCGTTTCCCCAGGCGAGGATCCAAAGGCGTGGGAGGCCGCCGGGCTGAAGATCACATGGGGGGGGGGGGGGGGGAAATATCAGGAGGCGGCGTAAGTTTATTTAAATTAATTATTTTAATTGATTTCAAATCCAGCCCACTATCCTCAGGAGAGAAGTGGGAAGATTACCAAAAAGACCCAGAGTGTAGGTCAGTTCTTAGACCCTCGGCCATAAACCGCAGTCCTCGAAAGCTCCTTTGCACCTCTCAGCTTCTTTCCCCTATCTCACCTGTTAAAGGCAGCTGGTATGAGCAGCCACTGAATATGAGGACTGATTAACGAGACAATTCCAGACAAATCTATCTGTGCAGGGTCGAGGATACAGTTACCACATGGGTGTTATAAAAAAGAGAGACTGAACATTCAAACATGTGGGCTGACATTTATTGCTGGAGCTATTTTTAGCTTCCATTCAGCCAGGAATGCTTCCTGTGATGGATGGAGGCTGGTTGAAGGTTTTACTCCACCTCTGTGCTTCTCAGCAACAACTGCAACAGCAAATGGTTGCATTTATATAGCGCCTTTAACGTAGTAAGTTGTCCCGAGGCGTCTTCACAAATAAAATTTGACACCGAGCTACATAAGGATATATTTGGGCAGGTGGCCAAAAGCACGGTCAAAGAGGTAGCTTTTAAGGAGTGTTTTAGAGGAGGGGAGGGAGAGGCGGAGAGGTTTAGGGAGGGAATTCCAGAGCTTAGGGCCCCAGGCAGCTGAAGGCATGGCCGTCAATGGTGGTGTGATTTAAACAGGAGATGCACAAGAGGCCAGAATTGGAGGAGCACAGAGATCGTGGCGGGCTGTGTCTGTCTGTATGTATCTGGGAGTAAGTGTCCCACCGCATTGGTGGCAGCAGAGCATGGGGCTCTCATCTGCAAAGAGGTACACACACACGTACACACACACACACAGGTGTACACACATACATACACACACACAGGTACACACACAGGTACACACACACAGGTACACACACAGGTACACACACATACATACACACACACAGACACACACAGGTACACACATACACACACACACAGTTACATACACAGATACACACACACAGATACACACACACACAGACAGGTGTACACACATACATACACACACACACAGGTACACACACACAGGTACACACACACACACACAGGTGTACACACACAGATACACACACACAGGTACATACACAGGTGTACACACATACATACACACACACACACACAGGTACACACACACATAAGCACACAGGAACATATCCACACATACATACACAGGCACGCACGCATACACAGAAAGGCACACAGTCACACACAGGCATACAGACACACATGCAAACGCACACAAACACACACACACACACACACACACACACATAGGCACGCACACACATACAGGTGCACAAACACAGCCTTACAGACGCAGACACAGATACACACATGCACACATAGAGACATACAGACACTCAAAGAAACACACACAAACAGACACACACAAACACACACAAATTTCCTTATAAACGGGTGAACTGCCCATTAAACAGTTGCTAAGAGGTGATGGAGAGGTCCCTGACTGTTCCTCTCTCCAGCTCTCTCGATTGCACTCAGGGGCTGTTCACTTTCTGTCGTTTCTACTTCCCATTTTATGGCTGGAGGAGGTCATACAGTTACAGAGGGTCAGGCCAGCTACTTTTAACATGAAACTGAAAATTTTAAATTGGAGGACTGGGCGCCAATGTACAACAACAACTTATATTTATAAAGCGCCTTTAACATAACAAAATGTACCACTGCACTTTACAGGAGCATGATAAAAATAGGTATGACACTGAACCACATAAGGAGATATTAGGTCAGATGACCAAAAGCTTGGTCAAAGAAGTAAGTTTTAAGGAGGGGGAACGAGAGGGGGAGAGGCAGAGGGGTTTAGGGAGGGAGCTTAGGGCCCAGGCAGCTGAAGGCATGGCCGTGATTGGTGAGGCAATTAAAATCGGGGATGCACAGGAGGCCAGAATAAGAGGAGCGCCGATATCTCGGAGGGTGGTGGCACTGGAGGAGATTACAGAGATAGGAGGGGATTTGACAAAAAGGATGGAAATTTTAAAATCAAGAAGTTGCTTGACCGGGAAACCAGTGTCGGTCAGAGAGCACAGGGGTGATAGGGGAACGGGACTTGGTGCGAGTTAGGACACGGACAGCAGAGCTCTGGATGACCTGGTTTATGGGGGCAGGGTGTGTGGGGAGGGGGGGTTTGGCGGCTTCATAAGAACATAAGAAATGGGAGCTTGAGAAGGTCATTCAGCCCCTTGAGGCTGCTCTGCCATCCAATATGATCATGGTTGATCTTCTACCTCTTTCCTACCCATGCCCCATATGCCTCGATTCCCCGAACCTCCAATGGGAGGTAAGGAGGAGGGGGGGACAAGGATAGATCCCTGGGGGTCTCAGGAGGAGCAGCCATTTCTGGAGCAGTTCTGGCTCATGTCTCTGGATTGTTAGTCCAGTAACAAAGAACAAAGAACAGTACAGCACAGGAACAGGCCATTCGGCCCTCCAAGCCTGCGCCAATCTTGATGTAACCTAACCATTATGCTACCGTACCTCAGTACCTGCCGTTATTGGGTGACGGGAAGGAGGGAAGACAGGAAATAAGGGCCCTGGGAGAAAGAAAAAGAGATTGACGTACTATGAGGGAAGAACTTAACATTATATAATGCTTAACAACCAATGAAATACTCTTGAAGTGTTGTATAATGTGGGGAAAAATGTAATGAGCTCTAGTCCAGAAAGGCAGCCAGAATAAGCATGAGAATGGAGACGGAATATTCAGGTTTTATAGACATGGCAGAGATTAGGAGATACACGGCCTAGTCATAAACGCAAGGCCTGGAGGGGACGATATGTAACAGTCCAGAGTTAAAGACCTGAGGCCCACATGATGAGCTAGGTTGGCTTGTAAACAGGGTGAGCTCAGATATCGATGAACCCGGTGCCCAGCTTCACTCATATTTGTGGAGACGAGTGAAACCAGGAGCTGTTTGGGGGGTTAAGCTGTTTGCTACCAGTGGGTAGCACTCTCCTCTCCTCTCTGAGGTGGACGGTCGTGGGTTCAAGTCCCAGAGACTTGAGTATGTAATCTAGATGGGTAATTCTGGGCGGTACTGAGGGAGTGCTGCACTGTCAGAGGTGCTGTCTTTCAGATGAGACACTAACCTGAGGTCCTGTCAGCCCTCTCAGGTGACATTATTTCCTGGCTACTATTTATCTCCAACCAAGCTCACTAAAAAACATTATTTACTCGTTCATGGCTGTTTCTGTGTCCTAGACACATGCAGTCAAATTAAACTATCAATGTGGCACAGTGGCGCAGTGGTTAGCACCGCAGCCTCACAGCTCCAGCGACCCGGGTTCAATTCTGGGTACTGCCTGTGTGGAGTTTGCAAGTTCTTCCTGTGACTCTGGGTTTCCTCCGGGTGCTCCGGTTTCCTCCCACAGCCAAAGACTTATAGGTAAATTGGCCATTATAAATTGCCCCTAGTGTAGGTAGGTGGTAGGGAAATATAGGGATAGGTGGGGATGTGGTAGGAATATGGAATTAGTGTAGGATTAGTATAAAATGGGTGGTTGATGGTCGGCACAGACTCGGTGGGCCGAAGGGCCTGTTTCAGTGCTGTATCTCTAAACTAAACTAAATTGGGCCAATATTCTCTGGAGTTTAGAAGGAGAGGTGATCTAATTTCTTTCTCTAAACATCTCACCATCTCTATGCATCATGCAGTCTTTGTCATCGCCTGCTCTCTTCCTGCCACCCTCTCACTTTCTCTCTCTCTTTTGCTGTGTCTCTATCACTCTCTCGCTCTGACTGCCTCTTTCTCTCTATGTCCCACCCACTCTCTGCGTCTCCAAATGTCTCTTGCATTCTGCATTTCCCTCACACTCCCTGTCTCCCTCTCTCTGTTTCACACCTTCTATTTCTAAGCCCCTTGCTTTCTGTTAGTGTCTCGCTCACTTTCTCTGCATTTCTCTCCCTGCATCTCCTTGTAAGCCTCCGCTTTGCTCTGCATCTGCCTATTTGATTCCCTCTCTGTCCCTGGTTCTGTTTGTCTGTTCCCGGATTGGAAGCTCCTGGTCTGTGCACTGAGCTTGGCTGATCCCAACTGGAATTTTGTAATTGGCCTCAGCACCCCCAGACCTTGTGAAAGATTGTGTGTTGGGGGGGGAGCGCGGAGAGGAGATATGGTGAAAAAACAGGATTCCCACTCCTGAATGCTTTGTGCACTGACCCTGGGTGAAAAAGTTGTGTGTGTGTTTGCGTGTGTGCGTGTGCACGTGTGCCCGCACATTGAGTAAGGGCAGAAGTATGATGCCCCATGCGGTCGAATAGCCCCTATTCGAACACTATTCAGGTGCACTCCATGGAAGGAGGAGGCATTTGGGCAAGTGCAGTGTCCTAGCGTGAGCACTGGGGATTGTTGGGAGTGGGGACAGGGGTCAAGAAATAACATCACAAGCAGAGCTGGTTTGCTGGTGGGGGATTGGGGGAGAGAGTCAGTGGCTGATATTCTGGAGTTTTAGTGATGGATTGCTCCCTGTATCGAGTGTCCGTCACATTCCACATTCCAGGCATGAGCTGAACAGCACAGCTGTTGGGTTATGAAACTGGGAAGTTCTCTCCCCATGCAGCTGTCCTCACTTATCGACTGCCCTTCAATTTGCGCTTCTGGCATTTAAACGAGCTCAGTGTCACTTAACCTTTAGGCGACTAGTGGAGCCTCATCACCTCCCTCTTTCTGTTGCCCATTCAGACTGGAACCCCAGCACAGTGCAGGAATGCCAACCTGGGAGGTTGCGGGTCGGAATGGGCAGCGCCCTGTACAATCTGAGCCATGCTGCAGGGATAAACATCCACTCACCCTCTGGCCTTGCATTGATATAGCGCCTATCACAACCTCAGGATGTCTCAAAGTGCTTCACAGCCAGTCTGGCAGCTAAGCTGCGCACAGCAAGCTCCCACCAAACAAATGCTGCCAGACCTGCTGAGTATTTTCAGCATTTTCTCTTTTTATTTCAGATTTCCAGCATCTGCAGTATTTTGCTTTGGTGCCACAATCTGTAATGTGATAATGACCAGATACATTTTAGGGATAAATATTGGCCAGGACACTAGGGAGAACTCCCCTGCTGTTCTCCATAATAACAGCCGTAGGATCTTTTACATCCACCTGAGAGCAGACAGTGTCTTGTATTTGAAAGACGGCACCCACATCCATTTGCAGCAAGACATAGATAACGTCCAGACTTGGGCTGATAACTGGCAAGTAACAATCGCGCCACACAAGTGCCAGGCAATGACCATCTCCAACAAGAGAGAATCTAACCATCTCCCCTTGACATTCAATGGCATTACCATCACTGAATCCCCAACTATCAACACCCTGGGGGTGACCATTGTTCAGAAACTGAACTGGACCAGCCACATAAATACTGTGGCTACAAGAGCAGGTCACAGGTTGGGAATTCTGTGGTGAGTAACTCACCTCCTGACTCCCCAAAGCCTCTCCACCATCTACAAGGCACAAGTCAGGAGTGTGATGGAATACTCTCCACTTGCCTGGATGAGTGCAGCTCCAACAACACTCAGGAAGCTCGATACCATCCAGGAGAAAGCAGCCCGCTTGATTGGCACCCCATCTACAAACATTCACTCCCTCCACCACCGACGCACAGTGGCAGCAGTGTGTACCATCTACAAGATGCACTGCAGCAATGCACCAAGGCTCCTTCGACAGCACCTTCCAAACCTGCGACTTCTACCAACTAGACAAGGGCAGCAGATACATGGGAACACCAGCAAGTTCCCCTCCAAGTCACACACCATGCTGACTTGGAACTATATCGCCGTTCCTTCACTGTGAAAATCCTGGAACTCCCTTCCTAACAGCACTGTGGGTATATCTACCTCACATGGACTGCAACGGTTCAAAAAGGCAGCTCACCACTACCTCTTCAAGGGCAATTAGGGATGGGCAATAAATGTTGGCCTGGCCAGCGACGCCCACATCCCATGATCGAATAAAAAAAAACCTCCAACAGTGCTGCACTCCCTTGGTACTGTACTGGGAGTATCAGTCTGGATTCTTGCTCAAGTTTCCGGAGAAGGATTTGAACACACAATCTTCTGTCACAAATGTAAGTGCATCACCCACTGAGTCACAGCTGACAGGCATCCCTGCTGCATGAAGAATAATCGCACACAGTTCTAAAAATACCCCAAGGATAACATTGTGGCTGGGAAATTATGGAGACAGTCACTGTTCAGGTGGCTACGAATATAGCAGCTTATCCAATCGCAGAGCTTTCTGCACTCCCCTCCCCAAACTTATGAATGAAGAGATGAGTGAGACTGTTCTGTAGTGTTTTGCAGCTTGCTGGATCTGTCATCAGGAGCATTGCTGTGTCACGCACTTCAAGTGTGAAACAGCGAGGAGGAGGGAGAGTGCGGCCGAGGTTCAGAGAGCCTACAGCCATCCTTCACCACCCAGTTTTCTGCTCTTCCTTTTTCTCTTTCTCTCTCTCTCTTTCTCTCCTTCGCAGTTGTCCATCTTGCAAAATGCCTCGCAATATCTCTGTGTGCGTGTTGCGGGTTTGAGATATTAAATCCTCGTTGTGACAATTGCCCCTGCGCTGAACCACTCTCGCCTCCTGTGTTAGAAGGTTGTGGGTTCAAGTCTCCAATCCAGAGCCTGCAGCACAAAATCTCAGCCAACACTCCCGGTGCGCTGCTGAGGCAGTGCTGCACTGCCAGAGGCGCTGTCTTTCGGATGAGACGTCAAACCAAGTCCCTGTCTGCCCTCTCAGGTGGATGAAAAAGATCTCATGGCCACTATTCCGAAGAGGAGCAGGGGAGTTCTCCCCGGTATCCCAGCCAATATTTATCCCTCAATCAACATCACAAAAAACAGATTATCCAGTCAATATCACATTGCTGTTTGTGGGATCTTGCTGTGCACCAATTGGCTGCTGCGTTTTCCTACATTACAACAGTGACTGCACTTCAAAAAGTACTTCATTGGCTGTAAAGCGCTTTGGGGTGTCCAGTGGTCGTGAAAGGCGTTATATAAATGCAAGTCTTTCCTTTTTACTGCCCAAAAATCTATCAATCTCTGTCTTGAACATGCTCAACGACTGAGCTTCCACTGCCCACTCGCAGTAGAGAATTCCAAAGATTCACTACCCTCTGTGTGAAGAAATTTCTCCTCATCTTTGTCTGAAATGGCCGACCCTTTATCCTGAGATTGTGATCCTCTACTTCTAGACTCTACAACTCGGGGGGGGTGCGCGGCAGAATTTTATTTGTTTTAATGAGATCACCTCTCATTCTTCTAAACTCCAGAGAATACATGTGGTGACACCGTCCCCTCCCCATCAGTGAGTGTTTCTGCTGTTATATTTATCCTAATGGTGAATACACTGCTCCGTGGGGTTCCCAGGCTCAGAACATTAGTTGATGCTGACTTAAAATCAATGGACAGAATATCACTGGCTTGGGGCTTGTGACTTCCTGGAAGCTGGTAGCAGTATAGCGGAAAATTGACCTTCCGGCATCTATGCCAATTAACAGCCGACTATTGAGCAAATCGCAGAGAGAGGGAGAGAGAGAGATCGAATGTATAGCACGGAAATGTGTCCCACACAGCTCCACGTGAGCCTCCTCCCAACGTACTACATCCAACCCCATCAACATATCCCTTTCTTCTCTTCTCCCTCCTGTGCTTATCCAGCTACCCCTTAACTGCATCTTTGCCATTCGCCTCAAATACTCCCCGTGGTAGCGAGTTCTTCAGAAACTTCTGGATGCGCTTTGCATACAGTGAAGCAGCTTGACGGACAGTCCACTGTTGTTACGTAGGCAAGCACAGCAAGATCCCATAAACCGGTGCGGGGGCAGTTGTCGGATGATGTCAGTTGCGGGATGAATGTTGCTCGGGATACCGCTGTTCTTTGAAATAGCGGCCATGGCATGGTTTACATCAACCTGAGAGGGCGGATGGGGCCTCAGTTTAATGTCTCATCCAAAAAGACAGCACCTCTGACAGTGCAGCACTCCCTCGGCGCTGCGCTGCAAGCATCAGCCTTGATTTTGCGCTCGAGGCTCCGGAGTGGGGCTTGAACCCACAGCTTTCTGACTCTGGGGTGAGACTGTGAGCCACTGAGAGCAGAAGATCCCATATTACTGGTTCCCTGGTCTGTACTAAGTTGCCTGAACTCAGATGCACACTGAGAGACTCAGTAAAAGAGGGAGAGGGAGAGAGAATGGAGGAGGGAGTTCCTGAGGTCTTCAGGCAGGGCCTGACTCCACATCTTTCTGACTGAGTGGCAATAGGGCTTCTAATTGGACCAAGTGTGACACTGAGCCAAGCTGCCTAGATTCGGGCAGTAAAGATGTTGACTTATGGTGCAATATGTGTGCACGGTAGCATGCTAGCTTCTCCGCATGGCTAGTGGTGCTCTTATAAAGAAGGTAATCCATTGTAATTAACAGGTATTAACAACAACAATACCAACTTGTATTTATATAGCACCTTTAACAAGGTAATAATGTCCAAAAGCACTTCACAGCATTAATGGAGTTTGGGCAGGAAACACCAGCAGACAGGCAGGTCAGGCCAGGCACTGCCATCTTACTAAAGAAGCCAGAACATCGGGTAGTGAAGAGTGTTCGCCATCTTGGTAAAGGAGGACATGCACAGTGAGGTGACTCTGCCATGTCAGTAAAGGAGCTGCAGCCATTGTCAATCACAGAAGGTTTTGGCGGGCCGGAAGAAGCCAATGGCAGATTTCCAGCAGAAATTTCTCATCCTTTGGCGGGTCAGATTCTGACCCGCGGGCTGTATGTTGGACAATCTTGTTGTAGATGGTACACACTGCTGCTACTGTGCGCAGTGGTGTAGGGAGTGAATGTTTGTGGATAGAGTGCCAATCAAGCGGGCTGCTTTGTCCTGGATGGTGTCGAGCTTCTTGAGTGTTGTTGGAGCTGCACCCATCCAGGCAAGTGGAGAGTATTCCATCACACTCCTGACTTGTGCCTTGTAGATGGTGGACAGGCTTTGGGGAGTCAGGAGATGAGTTACTCGCTGCAGAATTCCAAGCCTCTGACCTGCTCTTGTAGCTGCAATATTTATGGGGCCGGTCCAGTTCAATTTCTGATCAAAGGTAACCCCCAGGATTAGTGGGGGATTCAGCAAAGGTAATGCCATTGAATGTCAAAGGGAGATGGTATAGATTCTCTCTTGTTGGAGATGGTCATTGCCTGGCACTTGTGTGGCGCGAATGTTACTTGCCACTTATCAACCCAAGCCTGGATATTGTCCAGGTCTTGCTGCACATGAACACGGACTGCTTCAGTATCTGAGGAGTTGCGAATGGTGCTGAACATCAGGGTCAAATGTTACACCAAAGTTGCAAACAGTCTGGTTCAGTCTCATATGGTTTTCAAGGACAGGAATGGAGTCGATGGTGAGGAAACAGAGAGTGGAGCTGGGTCCGAAGACAATGACTTCAGCCTTCCTAATGTTTACTTTGAGGAAATTTCTGCTCATCCAGTACTAGATGTCAGATAAGCTGTCTCATAATTTAGAGACAGTAGAGGACTCCTCTAATTACATTTCCAATTATATATCAGGAAGACTGAAGTCATTGTTTTCAGTCCCCACTCTGTTCCGTTCCCTAGCTACTGACTCCACCCCTCTCCCTGGTAACTATCTGAGACTAAACCAGTCTGTTCACAACCTCGATGCTATATTTGACACCAGGATGAGCTTCCAGACTCATATTTTTGCCATCACAAAGACCACCAATTTCCACTCTATAACATCGCCCCACCCCGTCCCTGTCTCAGCTCATCTGCTGCTGAAACCCTCATTCATGCCTTCGTTACCTCCGGACTTGACTATTCCAGCACACTCCTGGCTGGTCTCCCACATTCTACTCTCCGTAAACTTGAGGTCATCCAAAACTCTACTGCCGTGTCCTAACTCGCACCAAATCCCATTCCCCTAACACCCTTGTGCTCTCTGATCTACATTGGCTCCCAGTCAAACAACATCTTGATTTTAAAATTCCCATCCTTGTTGACAAATCCCTCCATGCCTCGCCCCTCCCTAGCTCTGTAACCTCCTCCAGCCCCACAACCCTCTGAGATATCTGCGCTGCTCAAATTCTGGCCTCTTATACATCCCTGATTTTCATCGCTCCACCATTGGTGGCCGTGCCTTCAGCTGCCTGGGCCCCAAGCACTGGAATTTCCTCCCTAAACCTCTCTGCCTCTTTCTCCTCTAAGACGCTCCTTAAAATGTACTTCTTCGACCAAGCTTTTGGCCATTTCCCCATCCCTTAATATTCCTGAGCTTTGGATTAATGTTGGATCGTCCACAAAGCCATCTTGCATCATCTTGCCCTTTGGTTGTCCATGATCCCCATCTTGTGGCTGGCACAGGCAAAGCAACTTGTAATCCCCCTTTTCAACACAGGGCAGAGTGCAGCAAGATTCAGCAGCGAAGGTCAGGAATGAATATGGTCTTCAGGTTAATTGTTTAATATCTCGTAATTTTAAAAATTGAGTATAATGTCTCTGAATTTTTCCCAATCTGCCATTGTCGGAGAACCCTCACCAGCAGGAATTTCAGTCAAAGATTTTAACAAAATCAGGACAATGCTAAAAAGAGAACAATTAAAATTAATGAGGAAAAATAAAACTTGCATTTACATAGCAAAACAGAGACTGTACCTTCAGCTGTCTGGGCCCTAAGCTCTGGAATTCCCTCCCTAAACCTCTCTACTTAACTCTCCTTTAATACATTCCTTAAAACTCCTTTGACCAAGATTTTGGCCATTTGTCCTCATATCGCCTTTTGTGGTTCGCTGTCATGGGGAATGGGTGAGCTAGCTAAATTGCCCTTGTGAGCAAGCATGGGCTTGACAGGCCAAATGGCCTCCTTCTGTAACAGCAAGCTGACAGAGAACACTTAAACTGTGAGTCTGCCAAGTCTGCATCCTCAGTGCATTGCTCTACAGTATTGAGACCTGGACAACATAGGCTAGACTGGAGAAAAGGCAGACTGGTTTCCACCTGCTCTGTCTCAGACGTGTCCTCGGCATCTCTTGGCGGGACAAAGTCACCAACTCAGAGGTCCTGGAGCGTGCTAATTCCATCAGCATACACTCATTACTAAATCAACCATGTCTGTGATGGCTTGGCCTTGTTCATTGGCTGGGTTGACAGCTGTATACCCAAATGCCTTCCGCTCAATGAGCTGGGCGCTGGGTCACAACCTGCTGGATGCCCATTCCTCCACTACAAGGACACCCCGCAAGTGAGGTAGGAAGATGGCGGACATCGACACAGACAACTGGGAGACAGCCATCCGTCAGCCGGGACCTCTGGACGCTGTCTGCTCGGAGGGGGCGTCGGAAGAGACAAGGAGAAACGGAATGTTCAGCTGGCTGAGAAGAGAGCCCAGGGAAACCGAGGCCAGCGAATCCTGCACCTTCTCAGCCCACTGCCTTCACCTGCAGAGACTGGGGATTGAGGCGGGGAGTGGGACTGTCTGCATGGAGAGCCGGCATGGGCTCGATGGGCCGAATGGCCTCCTGCTGTGCTGTAAATGACTCCACAGCTTCTGAGCCACACCAGGTGAAGTTCAACACAGAGTTAGCCATCAAGGCACAAACCATCGTCTCACGAGACCGATGGCCACCAGATATGATAACACTCCTGTGAAGTGTTTTGGGACATTCTATTACATTAAAGGTGCAATACAAATGCAAGTTGTTGTTGTAGGCTGTGAGGTTACTGACAGAAAGCCAAGTGGTTCCACTTGGTGCAGATTCAGTCAGTATCCATCTTTACCCAGTTCCGAAGAAGGGTCACTGACCCGAAACGTTAACTCTGTTTCTCTTTCCACAGATGCTGCCAGGCCTGCTGAGTGAATCCAGCATTTCTTGTTTTTGTTCCATCTTTACTTCATTTGGACCAGAGGGGGAGAAAAAAACAACACAATGATATGAAAGCCTGAAGGTGTCGTCCAAAAGCATTTCTGGTAGGGCCTGGGAGCACAGCTCCGAAAGTTGAATTTGTACATTAGAACTGTTTTTATATTTTATAATAGCCTGTTATTTTTTTTAAAACTGCAAAGGAGAGTGACATCCAGATTTTAAACAGGTCAGTCAAAGCGTCACTTATCCAAACAGTCACCCTCCCAAATCCAACGCGCCCCCAGATTCACAATGTTACGACCAGGTGAGGAAGGGGTCTCGGGCTCCCCCTTTCGTCCCTTCTCTGGTTTGACCGCAACAGGGTTTATCCTTTTTTAACAGTGATTGAACTTACCACCTCAGTGAGTGCTTCTTCCTGTTCCTCTAATATAATTGCAGATGAACCAATCAGATAGGTTTTCTTGCGTTTAAACAAGAAAGATGTAAGTTTATTATTGTTATCACTCTAAACCGGTTAAAATTGTTAAAATACGCTACGCATCCACACCACATTCACACACGCACACACACACAAGTAGATTACAGAGGGAAAAAAAAGAGTTGGGAGGTTGGAGTAGAGTCCGTAATAAATGGAATTCAAATACAGTTCAGTAGTCCCCGAGTCTTTGGTTGAAATTGTCATCCTGAAGTCCTCGCTGGGCCATGTGCATGGTTGCAGACTTGCTTGTATCCTAGTAGTTGGTTTGAGGGGTCTTGTAGATTTGAGGCTGCAGTTTGAGGCTTCGCTGGATCTCTACAGGAGAGAAGGAGAGAGAGAGAGCTGTTGCCTTGATCGATTTCAGTTGCAGTCTGCCTTCTGATTCACAACTCACAAACTCCCAGAGTTGCACAAGCAGTCACATGACATAACCACCTCTTTGTGTTTTTGAGGTTCTTCCAGAATTTTCTTTGAAATACAAGGCTCTCCCCTCAGGCTGCCCAGACATACTTGGTTGGGCGGGTGAGGGCAGTGGGGAGTCAGCTCTTTCAATGTCAATGGGTGTCGATGGCTTTTGACAATCACATTGATAAGGCTATCTCGGGTAATTGGAATCAGAGAGCACCCCATTGTTCTGGCTATGAGTGAATCATGTCTGTCTCCAGTCTAATCCTTTGCTTTTTTTTTTCCACATGCAAATGTTCGTGGCCATTTTGGGCTGTGAGCTGTTCTTTTTTTAAAGTTATTTGTGACAGTTTTCAGTAAAAGTCGCAGGCAAAGTTCTGCTTGACAAAATTAATATTTTCCATTTGGCATGTGAGGTTTTCATCACAAAAAAGACCCTCTGCTCCCTTCCAGCGATTGTCTCCTTCCATCCTCCCAGTTCATACTTTTATTGAACCTCTCCCCCATCCTGCAATCATCTGCCCTCCAACCCTTCTTGGTCCAAGGCAACATTCTTTCCCTTAATTAATGTTGAAACTCTCTCTCCCACTCCCTGTTAATGGTGACATTCTTCTACCTCCCCCATCCCAGCCTCCCCCCTTCATCCATTAGCAGCAAAAGTGCAGCAGGAAAAGCTTGCATTTATATAGCGCCTTAAGCCCAGTAAAACATCCCAAGGCGCTTCACACAAGCGATTATGAAACATAGTATGACACCAAGCCATATAAGGAGATATTAGGACTGATGACCAAAAGCTTGGTCAAAGACGGTGGGTTTTAAGGAGCCTCTTAAAGGAGGAGACGGAGAGAGCCGGAGAGGTTTAGGGAGGGAATCCCAGAGCTTCGGACCCAGGCAGCTGAGGACACGGTCGCCAATGGTGGAGCAATGGAGATTGGGGACCAGAGGCCAGAATTAGAGGAGTGCAGCGATATTGGAAGATTGTAGGCCCGGAGGAGTTTACGGAGATAGGGAGAGTGAGGCCTTGGAGAGATTTGAACACGAGGATGAGAATTTTAAAATAAAGGGAAATAACGGGAGGCATTGAATTTTGTCGGCAAAGGTGGTCACTCTGACCAGGCTCCAGGAAGGTCAAAGGTTGCCAGGTACGTGGTGATGTCAGATGGGCAATAACTGAAAATCACATGTATTATAGCTCAGTGGGCAGCACACTCACCTGAGTCAGAGGTAATGGTGTCAAGTCCCGCTCTAAAGGCCTGAGCAAGTAATCCGGTCTGACACTCCCAGTGCAGTACGGATGGAGTGCTGCATTGTCAGAGGTGCCGTCTTTCCAATGAGACATTTAAACTCAGACCCCTGTCTGCCCTTTCATGTGTTCATTAACAGCCCTATTTTAAAGTAAAGCAGTGTCCTGGCTAATGTAATCCCTCAACCAACATCACAAAAATAGTTTATCCAAAGAGAAAACAATTTGCAGGCCTGTGCAGAAAAGGCAGGGGAGTGGGATGGATGAGTTGCTCTTGCAGAGAGTCGAAACGGACCCGACCAGCGGAATGGCCTCTGTCTGTGCTGTAACCATTCTATGCTGTGATTCCATCTGGTCATTTATCACATGGCTGTTTTGTGGGAGCTTGCTGTGCGCAAATTGGCTGTGACATTTCTTATATTACAACAGTGACTACTCTTCCAAAATAGCATTGAATTGGCTGTGATTGCTTTGGTGTCTCTTTTTAACAGATGGAATAACATTTTTAAAAAAATAAGGGTAACAATGGTTAATAATGAATATAAAACAAAGTTTGACACCAACTCCGCTGGAGCCTTAACCTGGCTAAGATCACGTGACGGGCGCCGGTCCAGCCGATTACATCATCGCAAACCCCCCCCCCCCCCTTTTACCGGCTCCGAACACGTGACGTGAAAAGCGCTGGCCCCGCCCCATCCCCCAGCAGTCCCCGCCCCTCCAGCTGCCAGGGGCGGGGCATTCTCTCCGCGGGTGGGGCGGTGACATAGCAACGGTCCTTGGAGACGGGAGGCGAGGGATCTGGAGAGTGGTGGCGGTTAACGCTGAGGGGAAAGGGGAACGGGCACCGGGCAGGGGTGGAGGGCTCGTTACCGGCAGCAGCCCGGCCCGGAACCCGGCGGAGAGCGGTGAGTGCAGCAGTAGGGAAGCGCCAGGCCCAAATCCCCCTTCCCCATCCCACAGTCATGGATTACATGATGCACGTTACCCGTTAACCAGCTATTAACTACCACTTAACTAACTAATGCGAAACTCATCTGTTTGCTAATTAGCAATTTGATGTTTTATATTTATTTATAATTTTTATATATTTATTTTAATTATTTATATTTTATTTTACATTTACTTATGTTTAATTTATAATTTGTTATACTTTATTTGTGTTTAATTATATTTAATTTATTTAATATTTTATTTTGTTATATCCTACTATTTTTATATTACATTTTATGTTTAATTTATAATTTGTTATACTTTTTTATTTGTGTTTATTTATATTTAATTTATACTTTATTTTGTTATATCTTACTGTTTTTGTATTCCATTTTCTTCTGTTTAATTTATAATTTGTTTTACTTTTTTATTTGTGTTTAAATATATTTTAATTTATATTTTGTTTTTTATATCTTACTATTTTTATTTTACATCTTATGTTTAATTTATAATTTGTTATACTTTATTTGTGTTTAATTATAGTTAATTTATTTATATTTTATTTTGTTATATCTTACTATTCCTTTATTACATTTTCTTATGTTTAATTTACAACACTTTGTTTAATTATATTTAATTTATTTATATTTTGTTTTGTTATCTTACTATTTTTATTTTACATTTTATGTTTAATTTATAATTTGTTATACTTTATTTGTGTTTAATTATATTTAATTTATTTATATTTTGTTTTGTTATCTTACTATTTTCATATTGCATTTGCTTATGTTTATTTTATTAAATTTTATATTTAATTTTTTCATATTTTATTTGTATTTATTTTATAATTAACTTTTTATATTTTATTACTTTTATAGTTATTTTAATATTTATAATTTACATTTTATTTATTTAGTTATTTTACATTTACTTTATATTTATCACTTATCTCATTTAATACTTTATTTTATATTTAAATTTCTTCACTCAGAGCATTGGGAATCTTTGGAATTCTCTACGCCAAAGAGCTGTGGATGCTGAGTCGTTGAGTATATTCAAGACAGAAATCGATAGATTTTTGGATACTAAAGGACTTGAGGGATATGGGAATAGTGCGGGATCAGTCATGATATTATTGAATGATAGAGCAGTTTCAAAGGGCTGAATGGCCTACTCCTGCTCCTAATTTTGATGTGTCTTATGTAATTGATAATTACTAAATTAGTCAACTGATTTATTCACTAACTTAACAAGCTCTGCTCATTAGCCAATTGGTGAGTAATTTAAACTGCTAATTAATTTAATTGCACAACTATTCCCTAATTTTGTGATCTCATACCAATGTATTTATTAATGTGACACAATTCTTTGCTCCTGTCTGAACTGTTAATCAGTTGAATGATTATTACTTTAATCTCAAATGTAATCATTCACCCGGATCATATTCAAACACAATCTTTTCACCAATTAAGCAGGTTGGTTGATGACATTTTGTAACATGGAAAGATGATCAAGCTCTAGTAGGAATTTTTAAAGTGAAAATGCAAACGATAAATCAAACGTATTTGGGAATGTACTCAGGGTGGAGCACATTTAGGGATCACTGTGGTTAATGGTCCAAACTTTCACCCTGGCTACCCTCGACAGAAGTAAATGGGATAAATTTTTTTTTTTGCTTGCACAGAAGGTACAGTATAGAAACAGGCCATTCAGCCCAACTGTTCAATGCTGGTGTTTCTAAGAACATAGTAGGAGCTGGAATGAGCCATGTGGCTCCACGAACCTGCTCTGCCATTCAATATCACGGCTGCTGTACGTCAACACTTTCCCAGCCTATCCCTTAATTTATTTATGCTCAACACAAGTCCCTTCACTGCTGTCTGCATTTCACCCTATCAGCATATCTGTCCAATTCTTTCTTCCTCGGGTGCATATCCAGCTTCTTCCTTCAGGGCATCTGTACTATTTACCTCAACCACTTCTTGTGATAAGAATTCCACATTCTCACCACTTTCTGGGTAAAGAAGTTTCTCCTGAATATTTTTATTGGATATATTTATGGCCCCCCAAGTTCTGGTCTCCCCCATAAGTGGAAACAGCTTCTGATCAAACCCCTTCACAATTTTAAAGACCTCTATGAGGTCACCACTCAATCTTCTCTTCAGAGCTAGGTAAGAAATTAGCAAGCAGGACCTCAAAAGTAGTAATCTTCGGATTACTCCCAGTGCCACGCGCAAGTGAGTATAGAAATAGAAGAATAAGACAGATGAACGCGTGGCTGGAAAGATGGTGCGGGAGGGAGGGCTTCAGATTCCTGGGGCATTGGGACCGGCTTACGGGGAGATGGCATCTGTACAGGCTGAACGGGTTGCACCTGAACAGAGCCGGGACTGAGTTCCTTGCGGGACGTTTTGCTAATGCTGTTGGGGATGGTTTAAACTAGTTTGGCAGGGGGATGGGGACCTGAGGGTAGTCGCAGCTGGGATAAAATCAGAAATTAAAATGGAAGGCGGAAAATTAATGGATGAGTCTGGAAGACAGAGGAAACAAGGGTTAGAAAATGTAAAAAAAAAAGAGTTTGGCAGTGCTCAAGGATATCTATTTCAATGCAAGGAGTATAGCAAATCAAGCAGATGAGCTGCAGGTGCAGATAGACTTGTGGCAGTATGATATCATAGCTATTACAGAAACATAGCTTAAGGAGGGACTGGAATGGCAGCTCAACGTTCCTGGTTACTGGGTTTTCAGATGCGATAGGGAGGGGGATATGAAAGGAGGGGGAGTGGCAGTTTTGGTCAAAAAACTATTACAGCTCTGAGGAGGGATGATATGTTGGAAGGTTCATCAAATGAGGCCATATGGATTGAGCGAAGGAACAAAAAAGGGGCAATCACACTGCTGGGAGTGTACTATAGACCCTCAAAGAGTCAGAAGGAGACAGAGCAGATATGTTGGCAAATTTCTGAGAAGTGCAAAAACGATAGGGCTATGATAGTCGGGGATTTTAATTACCCCAATATTAACTGAGATAGTTTTAGTGTGAAAGGAATTGAGGGAGCACAATTCTTGAGGTGCATTCAGGAGAACTTTTTTGCCCAGTATGTAGCAAGTCCAACAAGAGAGGGCAGGTGGAAGGAGTGGCAGTGGGAGAGTGTTTTGGTGGTAGTGATCATAATTCAGTCAGTTTTAACATAATTGTGGAAAAGGGCAGAGATAGAACAGGGGTTAGAGTTCTCAACTGGGGCAAGGCCAATTTTACTTCACTGAGGAGTGATTTAACGAAAGTGGACTGAAAATAGCTACTTGAAGGTAAATCAGTGTCAGAACAGTGGGAGATTCAAGGGGTTCAGGGTAGACATGTTCCCACAAAGAAAAAGGGTCAGATGGCCAAATCTAGAGCCCCATGGATGTCAAGGAGCCTACAGGGTAAGATAAGGCGGAAAAGGAAAGTTTACGTCCAACACCAAGAACTCAATGCTACAGAAAGCCGAGAGGAGTATAGAAAGTGGAAGGGTGAAATCAAAAAGGAAATTAGGAAAGCAAAGAGAGGGCATGAAAGAATATTGACAAGCAAAATCGAGGTGAACCCAAAGATTTTTTATCAATTCATTAAGAGGATAACGAAGGAGAGAGTAGGGCCCATAAAAGACCAAAAAGGTAACCTATGTGTAGGAGTGGAAGATATTGGTATGATTCTTAATGAATACTTTGCATCTGTCTTCACAAAAGAGGGGGATGATGCAGATATTGTAGTTAAGGAGGAAGAGTGTGAAGTATTGGATGTGATAAACATAGGGAGAGAGGAAGTATTAATGGGATTAGCATCCTTGAAAGTTGATTAAATCACCAGGGCCAGATGAAATGTATCTTAGGCTGTTAAAAGAAGCAAGAGAGGAAATAGCAGAGGGTCTGACCATCATTTTCCAGTCCGCACTGGATACAGGTGTGGTGCCGGAGAATTGCTTACATTGTACCTCTGTTTAAAAAGGGAGTGAAGGATAGACCGAATTAATTACAGGCCAGTCAGTCTAACCTCAGTAGTGGACAAATTATTGGAATCTATTCTGAGAGACAGGATAAACTATCACTTAGAAAGGCACAGGTTAATCAGTCAGCATGGATTTGTTAAGGGAAGATCTTGTTTGACCAACTTGATCGAATTTTTTGAAGAAGTAACAAGGAAGATAGATGAGGGTTGTGCAGTTGATGTAGTCTACATGGATTTTAGCAAGGAATTTGACAAGGTTCCCCATGGCAGACTGGTAAAAAAAAAAATCCCATGGGATCCAGGGAAATGCAGCAAGGTGGATACAAAATTGGCTCAGTGGCAGGAAACAAAGGGTAATTGTTGACGGCTGTTTTAGTGACTGGAGGGCTGTTTCCAGTGGCGTTCCGCAGGGCTCAGTACTGGGTCCACCCCTGCTTTTTGTGGTGTATATTAACGATTTGGATGTAAATGTAGGGGGCATGATCAGGAAGTTTGCGGACGACACAAAAGATGGTAAGGAGGATAGCTGTAGGCTACAGGAAGATATTGATGGTCTGGTCAGATGGACAGAAAAGTGGCAAATGGAATTCAACCTGGAGAAGTGTGACGTGATGCATTTGGGGAGGTCAAACAAGGCAAAGGAATACACGATTAATGGGGAAAATACTGAGAAGTGTAGAGGAACTAAGGGACCTTGCAGTGAATGTCCATAGATCCCTGAAGGTAGCAGGACAGGTCAATAAGGTGGTTAAGAAGGCATATGGAATCCTTTCCTTTATTAGCCGAGGTGTAGAATACAAGAGCAGGAGGTTATGCTGGAACTGTATTACTCATTGGTTTGGCCACAACTTGAGTACTGTGTGCAGTTCTGGTCACCTCATTACAGAAAGGATGTAATTGCACTAGAGAAGGTACAGAAGAGATTTACGAGGATGTTGCCAGTACTGGAAAAATGCAGCTATGAAGAAAGATTGAAAAGGCTGGGGTTGTTCTCCTTGGAATAGAGAAGGCTGAGGGGAGATCTGATTGAAATGTACAACATTTTGAGGGGCCTGGATAGAGTGGAGGTGGAGGGTCTATTCACCTTAGCAGAGAGGTCAATGATGAGGGGACATAGATTTAAAGTGATTGGTAGAAAGATTAGAGGGGAGATGAGGAAAAACTTTTTCACCCAGAGGGTGGTGATGGTGTGGAACTCATTGCCTGAAAGGGTAGTTGAGGCAGAGACCCTCAACTCATTCAAAAGGAGTCTGGATGTGCACCTCAAGTGCTGTAAGCTGCAGCGCTACGGACAAAATGCTGGAAGATGGGATTAGAATAGATGGATAATTTTTCGGTAGGCACAGACACGATGGGCCAAGTGGCCTCTTTCTCTGCCTTAAACTTTCTATGATTCTAAAAGAGCCCCAGCCTGTTCAGTGTTTCCTGATTAGTATATCCTCTCCTTTCTGGCATCATCATCCTTGTGGTAGGTTGTTGGGTGATCATATATGTTTACCTCATGCTCATGAGGTAATTCCCAATTACCTTTCCGGTATAAGACACAGCTCCCCAGCCAAGAAGTGTGGGCTCACTCCCAGGACACTCCGAAAGAATTTTGGAATTATTCATCCCAGTATTTTCCCTAGGCACCTGTTGTGGAATTTTCACGCCATGTCTATTTAAATAATAAATGGCAGCCAAGAGTACAAGGAGTTGTTTGTTTTGCCCTTCTAAACTTTGTGTATATCTGGAGGAAACCTTTTTTCACATCCAAACATCAGGGTGAATTACTAGTTGTTACATATGTGTGTTGGGAATGATAAGACTATTGCAGGAAAAACATACTGGCATGACATGCAAGTGCATAGGTTTAAGTGCAGGTGGCCTCAATACACTACCCAGGTGTAATAACAACACTGTTCTCTGGTTTACCATTATATTCCAGCCCCCATTAACTAAGCATGCTGCAACTTCTGCGTTGTGTATTCCGCTGAGATTAACGTGCACCTCGGGAATTCCCTGTTTACTTACCGAAACATCTGTTGCGATGTGTGCTACCTAATGCCTCAACCATTTTCTCTTCTCTTTGTAACCTTCCAATCATAACAGAACGGCTGACTTTAACAGAGTGTTGTCACAAGGTGGGGCACACAGTATTGATCTTCAAACAATTCTTTCTCATTGCCTCTGGGAAACACTGCTTTAATGCATGTATATAGAGAAGGCTAATATTTTAAGAAATTCTTTATCTAAAAACAGGCTTGCAGGAAAGCAGGAATTATTAAGCACGGGGTAAAATTCAGCTTTTTTTTTACATCCAATTTGCATGCCTTAATTTGCCTGTATTTTACTAGTAGTTATCTGCAAGGTTGTGCTAACTTGCTGCAGTAGCCTGCCATTTAATCACTCATTGCGACGAAGCTGTGAATAAATATGTAATTATATATTTAATAACAATAATAATTATACACTCAATGTCAGCACTTCTCTTGGAGCTGAGGAGTTTTGCTTGTCAAGCAACTTAGGCAAGCTACTTTCTGGCTTCACTGAAGATTGAGAAACAAAGCAACTCTTTGGCTTGTGAGTAACGTCTGTGCATTTTATTCCTTTATCTGTTATGGTATGTCTCTCTCTACTTTCCTTCTACCTGTGGTTTTTGGCTTCGTGCTCCTATCTTTTCTGCAGTTCAAATTCAGTTGACACCAATCGATATGATCTTGCCGAAGGTGTTGTGACTGAGTGTACTATTTACTGTGTAACAGAGGCGTACTGACCAGGAAATTAGCTGATTTCACTGAATTAGCTGATTTCAGCTGGGCTGACAATAAGGGGCAAAGTAGGGGTGAGGAACAATCAGCCAGTTCTTGCTTGCAAGTTGGATGGGGAGATAATTGTGTTTGTCTGTGAGATCATGTCCAGTCAAACACCACCTGTACCTTCACTAGGTTCATATGTGAAGAAGGCCAGGGGGGCTCTGGAACTCACAGAGCTGTACTTGATCAAGAATCAGCAGCTGGGAGACGGAGAGGGGGAAGAAAACAGCAGGGTAGAGGAAGTGTCGGTCTGCTTATGAGTTTTAAATGTGTGCGCATCTATCCCTGTGGAGATCCTGGTAATAAAAGTTTCTGGAAAGCACCAACCCACAGCGTGCATTGTAGCAACTGCTGCTCCCCCTGTTGCCTCAGCAGAAACCGGAGATTCAGGAATGGAAAGCAAGTTATTGAAAGGTGGCCAAGCAGCCGGAGTGTGCCCTCTTAATCTGATGAGATTCCCATTAATTATTCCACTCGTCCTTACATGATGGTTAATCATGTTGCAGATGTTCATGGAGTTAATGGCATAAACATCGTCAATTTAATGTGCTACTTGAATCTTTGATGTGGTACAGAACTCGTAACCTGTTTACTAACGGGAAGAGGGTCATGAGAGAGAATTTGCACTTACATAGCCCCTTTCTGAACCTCAGGAGGTCACAAAGCACTTTACAGCCAATATAACACTTTTAGAGTAAAAACAAAATACTGCAGATGCTGGAAATCAAACAAAACAAAAAGTGCTGGAAATACTCAGCAGGTCTGGCAGTATCTGTGGAGAGAGAGGCAAAGTTAGCGTTTCAGGTCTGTGACCTTTCATCAGAACTGGCAAAAGTTAGGAAAGAATTAGGTTTTAAGCAAATGAAGGGGAGAGGAGTGGGGGAGAGAACACTCATTCCTTCATGAATTCTTTTGTTTGTAATATTTGGAAT
This sequence comes from Heterodontus francisci, assembly GCF_036365525.1. Classification (NCBI taxonomy): domain Eukaryota; kingdom Metazoa; phylum Chordata; class Chondrichthyes; order Heterodontiformes; family Heterodontidae; genus Heterodontus; species Heterodontus francisci. The sequence goes on along the minus strand of NC_090410.1, from coordinate 7,893,561 downwards.
GGTAGCGAGATGAATTGAATACCTTTCTCATAAAATAATGTGTTGAATGTGTTTGGTTTCATCTTTTTATTATGGATTTATGGGATATAGGTGGCAATGGCAAGCCAGCAGTTTTTTCAAAAAATATATTCATAACATTTCTGTAAGTACATCCCATAACTTGTCAAATTGGTCATTAAAGAAAGTGTAATATGGTTCAAGTCCTTTCCACGCAGCCTGTGGCATTCTGAGATGCCTCAATACAATGGCAATTACGTGTGATATTTACCACATACATTTGATGTGAATCTTACAGCCCAGGGGGTTTTATACAGTTTCCAGCCCCTCTGTATACATGGTGGAAAGACCTTTAACTGTGGCCTTTCCCCATTGAGCTTTTGCGGCGGCTGCCCTAAGCTTTAGTGCGTCCCTCAGCACATAGCCCTGGACCTTGGAATGTGCCAGTCTGCAACACTTTGTCATGGGCAACTCTGCACTGGAAGTCCAACAAGTTTCAGACAGACCAAAGAGCGTCTTTCACCAAGTTGATGGTCCTCCAGCAGCAGTTGATGTTTATCTCGGTGTGCATCCCTGGGAACAGCCTGTAGAGCACAGAGTCCAGTGTTACAGAGCTGCTCGGGATGAACCTTGACAAAAACCACTGCATGTCTTTCCAGACCATTTTTGTAAAGGCACATTCCAGAAGGAGGTGGGCAAGTCTCTTCCCCACCACAGCTACCTCGAGGGCAGCATGCAGAGGGAGCGAGACTCCCTGTGTTCATGGAAGATCTGACAGGCAGGGCCCTTCTCACGTCTTCGTGCTCGTTTGAAAGTTCTGCCAGTTAGGCATTCTGCCAAATGACTTTGACAGTCTGCTCGGGGAACCATCCGACAGGATCCACCGTCTTCTTTTCTCGCAGAGCCTCGAACACATTATGCGTGGACCACTGCCTGATGGACTTGTGGTCAAAGGTGTTTTTCTGCACAAACGTTTTCCACGAGGGACAGGTGGTCCAACTGAATGGAGCACACAGAGGTGGCCAGCAGGATGGGGGCGACTTTGGGTACGTTTTTCCCCCTCTATCTAGAGATTAGTACATGGTGCTGCTGCGGACACTGTCCATCTTTAATCTCGAGATGAAGTGGAACATGGCTCGGGTGACTGTTACGGTGCAGGAGCGGGGCAGATCTGTAAGGCCAGCATTTACTGCCCATCCCTAATTGACCTTGAGAAGGTGGTGGTGAGCCGCCTTCTTGAATCGCTGCCGTCCATCTGGTGGGAATGTACTCTTAGTGCTGTTGGGGAGGGAGTTTCAGGATTTTGACCCAGCAACAGTGAAGGAATGGTGATATATTTCCAATTCAGATGTGTGGGTTGGAGGGGAACTTGCAGGTGGTGGTGTTCCCATGCATCTGTTGTTCTTGTCCTTCTGTGCACTAACATTTGCATATACCAGTCCCGTATAGCCTGGTTAGAAAGTCAAATTAGCCTGTGTGCTGGTTGTTGTTGTGTTAGATCCAGGTGTAAATTATTTTTGGAATAGGTGATAAATATCTGAATCCCACAATGCAGTAATGTAATAAAAGTGTTGTGCAGTATGTCAGAGTACTGCTTATTACACCCATAGGCACTTTCAGTGCAAAAGATAATTTAGCTTTTTTTTCAAAAGCCAAAGTAATGGTTCTCTAAGCTCTGACAATAGTCTTTGCTATAACTTTTGCACCCCCCCCCCCACCCCAAACTCTGCAGTTTGTAACACAGAACACATTTGGCACCAATTGGATAAATTACCAGAGCATTCACATGAATTTTGTTTTTCTTTGTGAACATGAATGAAAAGCTCAAAGGCCTTGGCTTGTAAGCAACAGGCAGCTCTGATGAAAGAATACAACTTCTGAAAATACACCACCATGGTGAGCATCGTAGAAATTTACAGCACAGAAGGAGGCCATTCGGCTCATCGTGTCCGTGCCAGCCAAAAAAGAGCTATCCAGCCTAGTCCCGCTTTCCAGCTCTTGGTCTGCAGCCCTTTAGGTTATGGTGCTTCAAGTGCATATCCAAGTGTTTTTAAATACGTTGAGGGTTTCTGTCTCTGCCACCCTTCAGGCAATGAGTTCCAGACCCCCATCACCCTCTGGGTGAAAGTATTTCTCCTCAAATCCCCTCTAATCCTTCTACCAATTATTTTAAATCTATGCCCGCCCCCCAGGTTATTGACCACTCTGCTAAGGGAAATGGTCCTTCCTATCTACTCTGTCTAGGTCCCTCATAGTTTTATACACCCCAATTAAATCTTCCCTCAGCCTTCTCTGTTCCAAAGTAAACAACCCCAGCCGATCCAATCTTTCCTTATAGCTAAAATTTTCAGGTCCTGGCAACATCCTTGTAAATCTCTTCTGTACCTTCTCCAGTGCAATTACCTGTAATGTAGTAACCAGAATTGTAAAAAGTACTTAAGCTGTGACCTAACTAGTGTCTTACACAGTTCTAGCATAATCTCTCTGCTGTTCTGTTCTCTGCCTCAGCCAATAAAGGCAAGTATCCCGATTGCCTTCTTATCCACCTTATCTACTTGTCTTGCTACCTTCAGGGATCTGTGGACATGCACTGCAAGGTCCCTCCATTTCCTCTACACTTCTCAGTATTGTACAGTTTGGTGAAAAATATGATAAGTGCACAGGAAAGTTATGTAAAGTTCTATTTTCTGAATTGGTAACCTTTGTTTAAGAAGCAGCAGTCAATGTTTGCTGGTGCTGCTATTGACACCTATTATGTATGTGCCCATGAAATAGCTGTGTCATTAAAATCATTTTCTGAGGGAAAATATTTGAAGAACTGCGAGCTGAAACCTGCTGTAATAATGGGATGGGAGCTCATCTGAAATTGGGCCTCAAGCCTCATTTTAATAATAGATGTGGGCTGCTGGCACCTGTCGCAAATCCAGAGGCAGCTCGCCCGACTTCAGGAATCATTAATAACTTGTATTTATATAGTGCCTTTAACCTGATAGAATGTCATAAGGTGCTTCACAGGAGCATTATAAAACAAAATATGACACCAAGCCACAAAAGGAGATATTAGGTCAGATGACCAAAAGCTTGGCCAAAGAGGTAGGTTTTAAGCAGTGTCTTAAAGGAGGAAAGCAAAGTGTAGAGGCAGAGAGGTTTAGGGAGGGTATTCTGGAGCTTAGGGGCGAGGCAACTAAAGGTGGCAATGGTGGAGCGATTAAAATTAGACATACTCAAGAGGCCAGAATTAGAGGGAGTGGCGCAGTGGTTAGCACCGCAGCCTCACAGCTCCAGCGACCCGGGTTCAATTCTGGGTACTGCCTGTGTGGAGTTTGCAAGTTCTCCCTGTGTCTGCGTGGGTTTCCTCCGGGTGCTCCGGTTTCCTCCCACATGCCAAAGACTTGCAGGTTAATAGGTAAATTGGCCATTAGCAATTGTCCCTAGTATAGGTAGGTGGTAGGGAAATATAGGGACAGGTGGGGATGTGGTAGGAATATGGAATTAGTGTAGGATTAGTATAAATGGGTGGTTGATGGTCGGCACAGACTCGGTGGGCCGAAGGGCCTGTTTCAGTGCTGTATCTCTAAACTAAACTAAACAGAGATCCTGGAGGGTTGTGGGGCTGGAGGAGATTATATAGGTCGGGAGAGGCAAGGCCATAGAGGGATTTGAAAACAAGGATGAGAATTTTAAAATCAGGACCTTGCTTGACTGGGAGCAAGTGTAGGTCAGAGAGCACAGGGGTGATAGGGGAACGGGACTTGGTGCGAATTAGGACATGAGCAGTAGAGTTTTGGATGACCTCAAGTTTATGGAGAGCAGAATGTGGGAGACCAGCCAGGACCATCAACAACTTGCATCTATATAGCGCCTTTAATATAGTGAAAGCGCTTCACATCAGCGTTATCGAACAAACTTTGATATCAAGCTACAAAAGGAGATATTAGGACAGATGACCAAAGGCTTGGTCAAAGAGGTAGATATAAAGAAGTCTTAAAGGAGGAGAACGAGGCAGAGAGATTTAGGGAGGGAATTCCAGAGTTTGCGCCCCAGGCAGCTGAAGGCACAACTGGCAATGGTGGAGCGATTAAAATTGGAGATGCTTAAGAGGCCAGAATTGGAGCAGTCAAGCTACAGTGAATCCTGAATGATAGGGTGGTGAAACTGCAGGAGGGCCGAGTGCAGTTGTGTTGTGGAGCACGAGAGGTGCTTTTTCCCTAGTGTTTCTTCAGTGGTCCCTTCTTCACAAATTTAAATTCATCCAATGCTGATTTCAGGCAGCCATCAGGGACGTCTGAAAATAGTAAGGAGCCACCAGTGCAGATTAGGTGCAGGAGCCTGGACCCAGAAATTGATATACATTGCACAGGTTTTGTGCCCAAAAAGAACCTACGAAAATCATACCACCTCCTGTCCCAGTGTATCCAAATGACCTTTGTGGATGTGTCCTATGCCAAGTGGTAGTTGAATCAGGGCCACCATATAAAATGTGTTTGACACCCTGATCTAAGCTGATGCACCCTTGCGACAGTGAAGGCGTGCTGCTTTGTTATGGCCACTGTCCTTCTGATCAGACGTTAAACCAAGGCCCATCTCTCTGTTTGGTCCAGTGGATGTTAAAGATCCTGCGGCATTGATTTCTGGCAGTGGTATTTGTGGCTGTGCCTGAGTGGGTATCATTCATGCTTCTGAGTTGGAATGTTGTGGGTACAAGTCCCAGTCCGGAGACTTGAACACAAAAATCAAAGCTGGCACTGCAGTGCAGTACTGAGGGAGCACTGCACTGTTGGAAGTGCCATCTTTTGGATGAGACATTAAACCAAGGGCCTGTCTATCCGTCTCAGGTGGGTGTAAAAGGTCCCATGGCACTATTTCAAAGACAAGCAGGGGAGTTATCCCCCAGTGTCCTGGTCAATATCTATCCCTCAATCAGTAGCACTGGAACAGATTTTCTGGTCATTATCACATTGCTGTTGGTGGGAGCTTGCTGTGCACAAATTGGCTGCCACATTTCCTATATTGCAACAGTGACCACATTTGAAAAGTACTTCATTGGATGTAAAGCACTTTAGGACACCCTGAAGATGGGGAGATGGTTAGACTCTCTTTTGTTGGACACAAAATTGCTGCTGCATTTCCTACGTCATTGTAATTCCGAAGATAGTGCTTTGTATGAAGTACTTGTAGACATTTCAATGTGTTGTGTATATATACATTATGTGCAACTATGTAATGAAATACTGACTTTGCACATGATCACTAGTGTCAGGCAAGTTATTCTTTTCTTTTGTGTTCACTGTCAGGATAATTCTGTCTAAAATTTGTTTTGAAGTATAGAATTGTTACAGCAGCCCCTTTGGAAAAGGATAAGCAAAATACACTTGCAAAAAGATGCAGCCATTTATGGATGGCCCCTAACTGTAGTCCTGTGATGGGCAAAGCTTATTTGTTATGTTTGCCTTTAGGGCAGGCAAGTTGGCTGTATGGGTGCGGCTCGGATCACAGACATGTTGTTAGATAGAGACTTGGATATACTCCCATCCACTCCCTTCCACTATAGCTTACTCACAAGGCAGTGTGACAAAGCTACGCCACTGATCAATGGAGCAAGAAGCTGTTCGATTTTAGTTCCCTCAAAGAATTAATAATTTTTAAAAATTGGTACACCACTTTTTTTTTTGCATTGCGAGACGTAATGTAATGTGGGGCATCCACTCCCACAGTAGCCAATACAGTGAAAACTCCAGCAGCATGTTCACCATTGATGCTCCTGTGCGTTCACATGCCAGGTGCTGGCACCACCAGGATCTTGAAGCAAAACAGAGAATGCCAACTTGGCATCAGAAAGGGAAAAGTCAGCTTAGCATTTCAAGTGGGACCCTCTACAAGGATCTTGGGAAGGCAGGCATATGGAATATCCTAATGTTCAGATGAAAAGTCCTACCTGAAACGTTAGCCTCTTTTCTCTCTCCAATGGCTGACTGACCAGCTGTGCGTCCCAAACATTTTGTATTCCTAATCCTGATTCCTACATTTGTACAGCTCGTCGTTTATGTAGCTGTGAAGATCCGTTCATCTCCTTGGTCTTTGCAAAGTAGTGTGATGTGATGGCGGGGAAGGATAAAGAGGAAGGAAAACTGGCAACAGTTTTAACACAGATACCTAATTAAATTTATTTGTTGAATCATTCGTATATTTTTTTTTTAAGAAGATTATGACTCCTGGGCAAGGCACCAGAAAATGCTAAAGACTGACAAACCCTGTACATTTTTTGTGCGAGATCCTGTTTGATTGCATTTGACACTCTGTCATTCCTGTTCTAATTTTGGTCCCCTGGTTCAGAAATTGCCTGCAGGCTAAGTTTTATGTACACAGTGGTTTCAGCGTGCGTAAAACAGCTTTTATTTCCGCAACCGGCCGGATGGGAAATGGAAGGGATTTTGTTGCTCAGATAGCTTTGCAAGGCCAACATTGAGAGATCCGGTTTGGCCAAAAACAACTCTATTCTCACCATTTAATTTGCATAGATCTTTGAAGGTGGCAGGACATATTGAGGGAGTAGTTAGAAAAGCATATGAGATCTTGGGCTTCTAAATAGAAGTATTGAGTACAAAACAGGGAAGTTATGCTCTTTATAAAGCTCTGGTTAGGCCTCAACTAGAGTATTGCATCCAGTTCTGGCCCCTACACTTTAGGAAGAATGTTAAGGTCCTTGAAAGGGTGCAGAGGAGATTTACCAGAATGGTTCCAGGGATAAGGGATTTTAGTTACAAGGTTAGGTTGGAGAAGCAGGGGTTGTTCTACTTGGAGTAAAGGAGACTGAGGGGAGATTTGATAGAGGTGTACAAGATAATGACAAGTTTAGATAAATCCAATCAATCCCCTGTGGCAAAGCACTTCATTCTTCAGCAACTTTCTGTGTAAAGTCAATCTGCCTCGCTATCTCTCTTTCTGCCTCTCACTGAGGAAGTGCATGTACCAATTGTAAAACCCTTGCCTTGGCCAAGATCAGCCAATAGCACAGACCGGAGATTAAAGCTATAGCCTTATTGACCAGGATGCCTCCGACAGTTTCTAATCTTTAATCATTGGACAATGAATACATCATGATCGCTAAAACAGCCAACTAGTTAATCTTTGAAATACAGACTTTTTTTAAAGTTACAATTTCTGTGCTCTACAAACTGAGATGTGTAGCTGAGGGAGCTTTCTATTCAGGGTCCCCAGTGCCAGCATTAAGCCCTGAGATATAACCTGGTTAGACACCAAGTAAAGCTCTACCCAGAGCCTCCCAGAAGGGCCTCCTATTGTACCAGAGTGTTTTTCTTTCCATTTTCCACTTCAATGAATGCCAAGTTAGGGGCTACCCACTGAGACCTTACCATTGTTTGCAGGTGGAGCTGGATTTGAACCAAGTCACAAAGGTAAATGTCAGTGCATAACCCGTTTACAAGCCTTTACCACCGCACTCTGACTTTAGTTTACAACCAACTATAAGGACCTCAGTTTGCCTATTTAGAGCAGTGGCCTTAAAGGGATAAACCAGGTTAGCAGCTAAATATCACAACTGTGCTCCAGAGTACTCAGTGTGGGAGAGCAGCTGAGGTTCACCGGTATTGCTACCTGAACTTTGGCAGTGAATTGACTATTTTAATGAGCTGAACATTTTAAAAATCCTGATAATAGGGGATCATTTTATATTTAAACCTGTCTGTTTAGGTTTCAATATTTATGCTTGGGCCAGAATTTTATATAGTGGGGGAGGGGTGGGTGGAAGGGAATAGGTCAGAGGTTGGTTCACTATGTATGCTGTAGAGTAACTGGAAGTGTGATTGCAGAACTAACCTTGCAGTATCCTTCTGTAAGTCACGTGGCAGTGTGACGTCGTAATCCATCAGTGATTACAGCACATTAGAAAGAGCTGCAATATCCTTAGAGAAGCATGTTTTCACGAACAACAAAAAGGAAATCAAAGCTAACGAGGCAGGATGGGAACTTAAGATTTCTGTACCCGTTCGTTGTTTTAATCATAGAATGGTTACGGCACAGAAGGAGGACATTTGGCCCATCATGTCTGTGCTGGCTGTCTGCAAGAGCAACTCGCCGCGGCGCACACCCCCCACTTTATCCCCGTAGCCCTGCAATTTTTTTCTCTCCAGATAATTATCCAGTTCTCTGAATAATCTTCTATGCTTTTGCCATCTGCCACTTCAGGAGGATAAAATCTTCAGCCACTAGCTGCTTTGTGAATGTATTTCAAAAGGAGAGTGGATTATGATGTCACTAGAGATCAATCAGAGTAATTCTGCCCCAGCAGTCCCCTTCCTCTCAGCCTTACTTACCCTTTCTCTACTCAAGTGTTAGCCCTTTTGGGGGGTGGGGGTGGTCAAGCCCCACCTCAGAGACCTGAGCACAAAATTCAAGCTGACACTCCAGAGCCTGTACTGAGGGAGTGCCACACTATCGCACTATCGGAGATGTCATCTTTTGGACGCGATGTTAAATTGAGGCCTTCTGCCCCTGCAGTGGATGTAAAATATCCCTTGCCACTATTTTGAAGAAGAGCAGGGGAGTTATCCCTGGTGTCCTGACCAATATTTATCCCTCAATCCACATCACTGAGGCAGATTATTTGGTCATCCTTTTGCTATGTGTGGGACCTTGCTGTGCGCAATTTGGCTGCTGTATTTCCTACATTACAACAGTGCCTTCACTTTAAAAGGGCTTCACTGGCTGAAAAGCGCTCTGGGGCTGAGATTGTGAAAGGCGCTATAGAAATGCAAGTTCTTTCTCGACTATTCCATAGCCCTTGTCTCCTCTATTTCCCCTAAGAATTCTACCTCTTCATCTTCGAGCAGGACAGCTGCTATCTCGGTGCCTTATCAGGAAAATTCTGAGGTAAACCACACACCAAAAAGCAATTTATTTTTCCTCATTTTCCCTACTTGATATATGATAGACTAAATTTTGAGTTTTAAAACATTTTTTTTTGCATTTTTTTTTTTATAAGTTGTTCTCAGGATTTGGGTGATGTTGGTGAGGCCACATTTATTGCCCATCCTTAGTTGTCCTATATTATTGGTCATGTGGTGGGCCTTCCCCTTGAGCCACTACAGTCCTTAGAACACGATTTTGCGGAGCTAAGAATTGGTAGAAAATATGGTATTGTCACCCACGTATATAATTCATCATCATCAGAACCAAACAGAGCAGTTTAGAAGACACTATAGGTACTATTCAAGGAGGAGTGGAGAATCCCCAGATATCCTGGGCATCACTGCTCTTTCTAACACCCCCAAAAACATTAGCTGGTCATTCCTGTAATTGCAGCTTTTGGAATCTTGCTATGCGTAAAATGGCTGCCACCAGTCTGTGACTATTATTATATGAAGCACTTTGAAACTGAGAGATGTGATAAGATGCTATTAAAATTCAAAAATTTTTCAGATACATTGGGGAGGAAATCAAGTTCCTGCATGACCTTGGGTCCCAAGTGTGTCTTCCTTCTAATTTTCTGCCCTCCTTTCATATGTTCCTGGTACACTGTCTCACAGGCATTACACCTCTCTGGGATCTTGTCCGCATGGGCACTCCCAAGTATGGGTTTAAATGATAAATTTCAGCAGGTTATTTGGCAGTAGGGGATATCCCATTTCAGGAGCAGTTTTTACTTTCCCCCTTCCTTGTCAGGGGTTTAAGGGGCAATTTTAGCTCTTCATTCCATGCCCTATCTGAGATGAACTACCCTGGCCCAGACCGGAAAATAAATCTGGGATTTTCTGATGTGTGGTCAAGTAATACAGTGGATAGTACTTATATTCATGGGAAAGCTTAAGGCGTTTTCTTTTCCATCACAGGGAGTTCTGCATCAATGCAGATGAATATTTAATTCCTGCTAATGGACTGTTTACCTCCTGCACACAGAACCCAGAGCGTCATGTCCACGATGGTGCAGTTAAATGAGAAGCTGAGTGCGGACGAGATCATTACCAGCACCAAGCAGGTCATCCAGGGGCTGGAGGCACTGAAGAATGAAAACAACACCATCCTGCAGAACCTGCAAGAAGCGTTGAACGGAATGAACGAGGATGAAGAAGCTCACCTAGTGGAAGAGAAGACCTGCCTGATCCAGAGGTCATTGGAGATGATTGAACTGGGGCTAAGTGAGGCACAGGTAGGACTAGGAATTAAATTACGAGGAGAGATTACACAAACTAGGATTGTATTCCCTGCAATTTATAGAATAGAATCATAGAATGGTTACAGCACAGAAGGGGGCTACTCAGCCTGTCAAGACCATGCCAGCTCTCTGCAACAGCAATTTAGCTAGCCCCGATCCCCCTCCTTTCCCCTGCAAATTTTCTTCCTTCAGGTGCTTATCCAATTCCCTTTCGAAAGCCATGATTGAATCTACCTCCACCGCACTCTCAGACAGTGCATTCCAGATCCTAACTACTCGCTGCATAAAAAAACAAGGTTTTTCCTAATGTTGCATCTGATTCTTCTGCCAATCACTTGAAATCGGTGCCCTCTGTTTCTCGACCCTGCAGCCAATGGGAACAGTTTCTATCTACTCTTTTTAGATTCCTCACAATTTTGAACACGTCTATCAAATCTCTTCTCAACCTTATCTTCCCTGAGAAAACCCCAGCTTCTCCAATCTATCCACATAACTGAAGTCCCTCATCCCTGGAACCATTCTCGTGAATCTTTTCTGCACCCTCTCTAATGCCTTCACATCCTTCCGAAAATATGATGCCCAGAATTGTACACAATAAGATCAGTTAAGGCCAAATCGGTGCTTTATAAAGGTTCATCATAACTTCCTTGTTTTTGTATTCTATTTATAAAGCCTAGGATTCAGTATGCCATTTTAACAGCTTTCTCAATCTGCCCTGCTATCTTCAAAGATTGATATACTCCCAGGTCTCTCTGTTCCTGCACCCTCTTTAGAATTGTACCCTTTAGTTTATTTTGCCTCTCCTTGTTCTTCTTTAGAAGGTTAAGGGATGATTTGATCAAAGTTTTCAAGATATTAAGGGAAACAGATAGTGTAGATAGAGAGAAACTATTTCTGCTGGTTGGGGAGTCTAGGACTGATGGACATAGTCTAAATATTAGAGCCAGACCTTTTGGGAAATTAGGAGACACTTCTACACTCAAAGAGTGGTAGAAGTTTGGAATACTTCTACAAAGGGCAATTAATACTGGATCAATTGTAAATTTTAAAGCTGAGATTGATAGATTTTTGTTATTCAAAGCTACTTATGGATATGGAATAAAGGCGGGTATATGGAGTGAGGCCACACACCAGCCATCTGGCCAGTTCTGATGAAAAGTCACAGACTTGAAACGTTAACTCTGTTTCTCTCTTCACAGATGCTGCCTGTCCTGCTGAGTATTTCCAGCACTTTCTGATTGTATTGCAGGTTTCCAGCATCTTTATAAAGGGTAGCAGGGAAAATCCAGGTAATTATAGACCGGTGAGCCTGACGTCAGTGGTAGGGAAGCTGCTGGAGAAGATACTGAGGGATAGGATCTATTCCCATTTGGAAGAAAATGGGCTTATCAGTGATAGGCAACATGGTTTTGTGCAGGGAAGGTCATGTCTTACCAACTTAATAGAATTCTTTGAGGAAGTGACAAAGTTGATTGATGAGGGAAGGGCTGTAGATGTCGTATACATGGACTTCAGTAAGGCGTTTGATAAGGTTCCCCATGGTAGGCTGATGAAGAAAGTGAAGTCACATGGGGTCCAGGGTGTACTAGCTAGATGGGTAAAGAACTGGCTGGGCAACAGGAGACAGAGAGTAGCAGTGGAAGGGAGTTTCTCAAAATGGAGACGTGTGACCAGTGGTGTTCCACAGGGATCCGTGCTGGGACCACTGTTGTTTGTGATATACATAAATGATTTGGAGGAAAGTATAGGTGGTCTGATTAGCAAGTTTGCAGACGACACTAAGATTGGTGGAGTAGCAGATAGTGAAGGGGACTGTCAGAGAATACAGCAGAATATAAATAGATTGGAGAGTTGGGCAGAAAAATGGCAGATGGAGTTCAATCAGGGCAAATGCGAGGTGATGCATTTTGGAAGATCCAATTCAAGAGTGAATTATACAGTAAATGGAAAAGTCCTGGGGAAAATTGATGTACAGAGAGATTTGGGTGTTCAGGTCCATTGTTCCCTGAAGGTGGCAATGCAGGTCAATAGAGTGGTCAAGAAGGCATACGGCATGCTTTCCTTCATCGGACGGGGTATTGAGTACAAGGGTTGGCAGGTCATGTTACAGTTGTATAAGACTTTGGTTCGGCCACATTTGGAATACTGCTTGCAGTTCTGGTCGCCACATTACCAAAAGGATGTAGATGCTGTGGAGAGGGTGCAGAGGAGGTTCACCAGGATGTTGCCTGGTATGGAGGGCGCTAGCTATGAAGAGAGGTTGAGCAGATTAGGATTATTTTCATTAGAAAGACGGAGGTTGAGGGGGGACCTGATTGAGGTGTACAAAATCATGAGAGGTATAGACAGGGTGGATAGCAAGAAGCTTTTTCCCAGAGTGGGGGATTCAATTACTAGGGGTCACGAGTTCAAAGTGAGAGGGGAAAAGTTTAGGGGGGATATGCGTGGAAAGTTCTTTACGCAGAGGGTGGTGGGTGCCTGGAACGCGTTGCCAGCGGAGGTGGTAGACGCGGGCACGATAGCGTCTTTTAAGATGCATCTAGACAGATACATGAATGGGCAGGAAGCAAATAGATACAGACCCTTAGAAAATAGGCGACATGTTTAAATAGAGGATCTGGATCGGCGCAGGCTTGGAGGGCCGAAGGGCCTGTTCCTGTGCTGTAATTTTCTTTGTTCTTTGTTTGTTCTTTATATGTGCAGTATTTTGCTGTACCTAAAAATTCTCATTTTACAGGGGGTGTGGTACTTGTGGATTTTCAAAGATTTAAGAATGCAAAATATTCCTACGTATAGAAGCAAATTATGGGCTGTGTTTTCCAATTGGCACTTTTCCTGTACAGATACTTGGCACATTCTGGAGTTCCTCTGTTTTTACACAGATACGCACCCCTGTAACTCTCGCCAGGTACTCCTTTGTTTTCTTAGCTCATGTGCACCCTCGCCCCTCACAACCTTCCTGATCCTGAAGCTTACAGAACTTCTATACCAATATGCACAATTATGCCAACAGACTCCTTGTACTAGTAAGTGTTCCATCGTGGTACGGATATATGAGTGAAGACGATGGGTGTGGACACGATTATCACTGGTACCAGGTACACCATCCAGGGGTAGCAGGCACTGAAAAGGGAAAACAACACCAATCCATTCGGAGCACATTCCTGGATTTCACCTCCCCCACCCCCCCCCCCCCCACCCACTCCACTGCTGACCAGCTCCACAGCAGAGGGAAGGACAGGCCCATAAAGGGAAGATGGGGTACCTGATCATCCACTCTAGGTGCAACACCTCGATACCAAAAAGCACCCACCACCTGTGCTAACCCTCAGGGGCGATGAAAGCAAAACCTGCGGCAAATTTCAGGAAAGGTTCTGAGAAATAAATCCCTGATCCGTGAAGTATTCAAACTCCTCAAGACAGTGTTTGGCTGAAACATGTCACTAAGTAAGCTTAACTAACCAACACACACACTGGTTGGCGGGACACCGTACCTCAGCAACCTTAAATCCTTTCTTGAAGGACTGTAGTGTTTCGGAGCCTAGCAGATGTCTGGAAAAGAAACTTTCACAGCACCTTTCCACAAATAACTGATTACGATGAATCAAAAAGTCCATAAGGCCGAGAGCACATTCCTTCAAGGATCTGAAATCCAATCTTTATGTCTTGCTTTTTGTTGACCTTTTTTTAAAATTGGTTTGCATCAGTATGGTTTACGTAAAGGCAAACGTAAAGAAAGTGAAACTTTTTCCCTGTGGTTTCTTAAATAATCAGATCCTGAGGCATTTAACAAGGATATGTCTTCTCATTGCAACACTGCAGTGCCAGTTATTGAATCGCTTGAGTTTCTCTGAGCCATGGAGACAGCAGTGCTCCCTCCAGCAAACTGCACCGATTGAGTTGACTTTATAGGTCCAACCGCCTTTGCATTGCTGCTTTTGCAGATCCCGACTCCTGGAAACAACAGACCCAAAGTTATATTGAATAGAATTTTAGCTATAAAATATTTACCATTTTAATGGTTTTTTCTTAAAGATGCAGGAAATAGAGAAGCCATTGAAATAAATTCCTGGAGGGACTGGAAGCATTTGGTTAACTTCCCCATGTAATTTTATTCTTAAATGTATCTTTCAGGTGGTGACTGCTCTGTCTAACCATCTCAGTACAGTGGAGGCAGAGAAGCAGAAGCTACGAGCGCAGGTGCGACGGCTGTGCCAGGAGAACCAGTGGTTGCGGGATGAGTTGGCCAGCACCCAGCAGAAGCTCCAGAAGAGTGAACAGATGGTGGCACAGCTGGAGGAGGAGAAGAAGCACCTTGAATTCATGAACCAAATCAAAAAGTATGATGACGAGGAAGCAGCGGTACGTCACAAATACTTGAAGGGGAGAGATTTGTAGGGCTATGGGAAAGGGCAGGGAAGTGGGACTAATTGGAGCTCTTTCAAAGAACCAGTACAGGTATGATGGGTTGAATGGCCTCCTCTGTGCTGTATGATTCTATGAATTTTTAAATCCAATTTCTTCCCTTTTTCCTGCCTCCTCTCCAGAAGGTGCTGATTCCGTCAGAACCCTGGTTCCACGCCCAAGTGGCCAGTTCTTCATGCATTAGTTTAGTGTGTGTTGGTAGCTAATCTTTCCTCTCTTGATGTCCATGCAAGCTCCCTTTCTATCAGGGATAATTTTTACGGCCACAAGTTGTCCCAAAGAGGTTTACAGTCAATGTGAAGTGTAGTCTCTATTGTCATGTATTTCTGAATCTCTTGTGACTGTTCTTCCCGATTCCCTTCTTTACCTTGACAGGAAGACAAAGACAGTGCGTTGTCAAAGGCTCCACTGGATGATCTATTCCCCAACGAGGATGAACAGACTCAGTGTATGTATTTTGTACAAGTTAGGAGAACTAACTTTGGAATTTTATTTTATTTTAAATTCAGTTGCTCCTCCCTCCCCCAAATCATATACACTTTCGGAGTTGCTTCTGATAGTAGCAAAACTCGAGTGAACAAGCAATTCAGGTAGGATCTCTTCAGCCAAAGGGGTCAGCACATGTGCATGTGAAACGAACCATCAGTGCTAGTAGATGAGCAAGAAGCTTTATTTGGAAAGGTCCCAAAAGGAAAGCAGACAAGTTCCTGCATCTGAAAGGTGAAAGGCTTTATAAAAGACATTTCACAGAAAAAGGGCGGGGATAATTAAGGGGTGGAGACAGACTGACATAGGTTGCTATTTGTTATTTTGTTCTGTGTTAAATATTTGGTTGGCTTTAATGAGGTGGAGGTTTATGGAGAGTGAGATGGCTGTCTCACTTGTGCTTTTTTTAATGAAATAATTAGTATATTTTTCCTATCATCCCTGAACCGTCTCCCCGGATACAGTAGTTTTTTTTAATTCTCAGGATTTTGGGCGATGTTGACAAGGCCGTCTGCATTCTTTGATGCCCCGAGGAGGTAGTGGTGATGGGCTACCTTCTGTAGCAATCATTTGTACAGCTGAGTGGCTAGCTAGGCTACCTCAGAGGGCATTAAGAGCCAACTACATGATGTGGGACTAAACTCACGTATGAGCCAGACTGGGTAGAGATGGCATGGTCTCTGAATAAGGAGTCGGCCATTTAGAACTGAGATAAGCAGAAATATTTTCACTCAGAGGGTTCTGAATTTTTGGAATTCTCTACTTTGAAAGGCTGTGGATGTTCTGTCATTGAGCATATTTAAGACAGAGGCCGAAGGATTTCTGGGTACTAAGGGAATCAAGGGACAGTGTAGGAAAGTGGAATTGAAGTAGAAGATCAGCCGTGATCTCACTGAATGGCTCGGGGGCCGTACGGCTTACTCCTCCTAATTATTATAAAGGCATGAGTGAACTGTTTGGGTTTTTACAATAACCCACGGTTTGCGCACTGAGTTTGTTTCTGGTGCCACCCCACAAATTACCGATTGATTGATTGAAGTCTCTTTCTCAAATTGCCGTAATGTGGTTTGAAATAGGACAATATCTAAATTGCTAGCCCCATAGCATAACCACTGCATCGCCAGACCTGAACATCATCTGTGTCAGATGTTGATGCACAGTTCCCCTGATGGCTCAATTAATAAAGGCATGGAGTGCTACTGAGCTATAGAGAAAGGTCCCGTATTTGATTCACAATCTGTGTTGAATTAACTAATCTTGATGAGGTGGCTGCTTGCCCTTGAGAAGATAGCGGTGATTCACCTTCTTGACCACTGCAGTCCGTGTGGTGTAAGTACATCCACAGTGCTGTTAGGAAGGGAACTCCAGGATTTTGACCTAGCGGCACTGATGGTGTGTGATTGGGAGGGGAACTTGCAGGCGGTGGTGTTCTCATGCACCTACTGTCCTTGTCCTTCCAGGTGATAGAGGTGACAAGTTTGGAAGGTGCTGTTGAAGGAACCCTGATGAGTTGCTGCAGTGCATCTTGTAGATGGTACACACTGCCCCCACTGTGCATTGGTGGTGGAGGGAGTGAATGTTTAAGGTGGTGGATGGGGTGCCAGTCAATCAGGCTGCTTTGGCCTGGATGATGGCAATCTTCTTAATTGTTGTTGGAGCTGCACTCATCCAGGCAAGTGGAGAGTATTCTATCACACTCCTGACTTGTGCCTTGTAAATGGTGGAAAGGCTTTGAGGGATCAGGAGGTGAGTTACTTGCTGCAGAATTCCCAGCCTCTGACCTGTCCTTGCAGCCACAATATTTACGTGGCTGGTTCAGTTAAATTCTCGTCAGTGGTCAATTTGGACTGAGGACATTGGCTCTGGCAGTGATGACCCTGCGATTGAATAATCTTTCAATACTTGTTGCCTAAGCTAAGTAAGGCCTCCTTAGCAGAGGTAAATGATAGAATCTGGTACCCCTTGAAACTGATCATCAAGTCTGTCTGGGGAGGGAAGAAAATTTGGAGTTGGAAATAGTGTTTATTCAGCAGCAGAGAGGACACTGGACACTGAAGTGATTGATTCATGTACTTGTACTGTGTTGCAGTGCGCCAGCCACATAGCAGTGCAGCAGCAGCAGCCCAGCAGGGAGGATACGAGATCCCAGCACGACTGCGAACGCTGCACAATCTGGTCATACAGTATGCTTCACAAGGCCGCTATGAAGTGGCCGTTCCTCTCTGTAAACAAGCACTGGAGGACCTGGAGAAAACGTCAGGCCACAACCACCCCGATGTGGCCACCATGTTAAATATTCTCGCCTTGGTGTACAGGTATGATCTATTTATTGCTATAGAGCCACATCGTCAGTGTCAACATCAAACTTACTTCATATACCAAGAAGGACAATTGGAAATAAATTGCACTTGGGCCAGTATACCTTATTGTATCAGTTTGCTTCTCGTATGATACTTTAGTCAATCACTTCAAATTGTTATAACCATGGGTGACGGTTTAGTACAACTGCAGAGCGTGCGAGGTCTCATGGATCTGCATGGTTATCAAGTTTCTGCATCTTTTTGAATTACTGGCACATAACCTCTGCTGTAATATACTCCTTTTTGCAAAATATTTCCACAAGCGCAATTTTCTGTTAAGTTTTTTAACAGCGCACCTCTGCTCTCATAGCAGAGATGTGCTCCTTTTTGGATTTAAAAAAAAATACTTTTAATAGGTTCTGTGTCTGTATTTGCAGGAAGTCCCCCAGGAGTGTGTCAGTATTTGCAGAGAGCAAGTTGGTCACTCTTTGTCTGTGAAGAACTTCCTAAGTCAGTTCTAAATTTACCCTTTTCTGGTTTGGAACAGTGCTTCTTCTCCTATTTTCATCCTTTTACCTGCAGTACTCTGGATTTAACTTTCTTTACACTGCGTTTTATCTTATGTACACACAGTACCTGCATGGGCACCCATTCCCATTGCCAGGCAGAATAGCTTCATTCCATACAAGGTAAATACCAATTGATCCATCAAGGCTGGGGACTCTGGTTTCCGTTTCAAAGTGAAACTTGGTACAAAAATTGGTAGCAAAGACTAAAATAGAAATAAACTGTTAAATCTCTGACTTCTTCCAGCTCTGATGAAAAGTCATCGACCTGAAGGGTTACCTCTGCTTCTCTCTCCACAGATGCTGCCAGCCCTGCTGAGTGTTTCCAGCATTTTCTGTTTTTGTTTCAGACCTCAAGCAGCCGCAGTATTTTACTTTTGTTAAGATAGTACAGTTGTTAAATGCATAAGTATGCTCAAAGTAGGATTGTGCCTCAATTGGAATGTTGCGCTGGAAATAGTAAATTGGCAAATCTTAGTCCTACAGCCTGTGTGATCCTTCAGGTACGGACTTGTGTCTAAATAGCACTGCAAAATTCTGAGCAGTATTTTTTTTAAATTTCCATCAAACTTTTACAATGCAGTCATCTCCAGGTGAATTTTGGCAGCAGATTAATTATATTTAGCTCAATAAGAGGATAATGAATACCTGAAGGAATTAGTGCTGTTGAGGGGTTTACAGAAGGTCATCAAGATTTTAAATGCCTAGCTTTAGTCCAAGAATTAGATTTGTGCTTTTCAATTCACTTAGAGGTACTTAGTGTTCTTTCTAATATATATCAACAAGAATTTGGATTTCAAAAATATTTTTTCCCTTGACATGTATCATGACCCATTACCAAAGCTGCTTTTATATCACCCTGAGACCCGTACCAGTTCCCTAGCTGTTGATCCTTATGCAGGCCTCACACAGGCAGCTGCACCTTGAATGTAAAGTTGCTGAAACTTGCTAAGGCCAGCACCCATTAAGAGTTGTCAAAAATGCCATTGTAAAGGCAGCTTAGATTCGCTAGGGACAGTGGCGCAGTGGTTAGCACCGCAGCCTCACAGCTCCAGCTCCAGCGACCCGGGTACTGCCTGCGTGGAGTTTGCAAGTTCTCCCTGTGTCTGCGTGGGTTTCCTCCAGGTGCTCCGGTTTCCTCCCACATGCCAAAGACTTGCAGGTTGATAGGTAAATTGGCCATTATAAATTGCCCCTAGTATATGTAGGTGGTAGGGAAATATAGGGACAGGTGGGGTGGGGATGTGGTAGGAATATGGAATTAGTGTAGGATTAGTATAAATGGGTGGTTGATGGTCGGCACAGACTTGGTGGGCCGAAGGGCCTGTTTCAGTGCTATATCTCTAAACTAAACTAAACTAAACAGAGCACAGAATGGAGGCCTCAGTGTGCGACATGAGAAGCTTGGTTTAACGGGATGGGAGGATTGGAGGCACTGTTGCTCTTCCCCATCTGGGCTTCAGGGCAGAATTAGGAAAAGGCCACCCACCTTCCCCTGGAAGGGTAGGAGGAAAACAGTAGATTTTCTCAAGGCAAAAGAGAACATTTCATTTCAGCAAGCAGTTCCTTATCGCCTGCCTTTTTGTTGTTGTTCTCTGCTCTTGAGATTTTATTTCCTGTTTGCCTCTTTTCCCCCCACAACCTACCCTACGTCATAACTCATCTCCGGGATGACAGCGCGAGCATGTGAGCTGCTGCCTGATTTTCAAAAAGGTTGTTATTTCCTGCTCATTTTGCTCCCAATGACTGGGAATTGTCAGGGTCCCTGCCTCCACCCCATCCAAATCCAGATTATAGTAAAATTCCCAATTGATGTCTATAATATAAAATGGGGATACAATACATGAATCTGGGTTATAACTTCATTTTGCTCTGGTCTTCTATACCGCAATGATTGATTAGTCTGCATCTGTAACAGTAGGCTAGTGCTTTATTATAAAAGCAAAATACTGCGGATGCTGGAAATCTGAAACAGTGCTTTATCGTTGGGTATTGCGGGAGCACCGTCACAACGCCATCTGCTGCAGTTCAAGAAGTCATCCCACTCTTAACTTTTCATCTTAAAAGGAGAAGAGAGAGGTCGAGACGTTTAGAGAGAGCTTTCCGGAGCTTGGGGCCTAGGAAGGTGAAGGCATGTTCACCAGTGATGGAGTGATGAAAATCGGGGATTTGGAGGAGCACAGAGATCTCAGAGGATTGAAGGGCTGGAGGAAGTTGCAGAGATGGGGAGGGCTTTTTGGTTCCGTCAGCCAGCTCGTCTCAGCTGGGGCAGTACCCCCACATTAGGGAAAATGAGATTGGCTGAGATTCCAATCCCTGATCACTGTCCAGTGGCCATTACTGTAATTGCACATGTCAGGTAAAGACAGGATAGGGCTCAGCTATCACATCCTCCACATACCCAATGGCACCGTCATCTAAACTTGAGGCACTGGAAGGCACCTGCTGCCATTGCCCGGATAATGAGGGACTGTACACCTTCAGAAAAGGGGGGGAATATTTGGGGGTGGAGGGGGATGGAGAAAAACAATACTAAGGGAAGCCAGGGACCAGATCACATTAGCACATAATGTTCAAATGTTGCAATCTTATAGAGCACTATAATTTGAGAGATATTATTGCCATATGCTGTACTTGTAATGAAAAAAGCAAAGCAGCCCATTATATATCAGTGGAAGCCCAATCTTTTTCCGTATTGGAAGTGTAAATAATGTGGGAAGCAAGAATCATTTACTCTCAAATCCATCAGCGCTCCTTGGAAATTATCTCTCTGCTTTGTTATTTAGTCAGTAACTGGACACTTGCCTTTTTTTGCAGTCATTATGTGCTTGCTGCCTGCACTTTCTCAACTGCTGTAAGGGCAGTCAATGGCAGAGAACGTTAGTTGTCGCTGCATCCACGATCTTCAAAGTGCCTCTGGGAAATCCTCCTAAAGATCCTTTTTCTCCTGTTTTACAGAGATCAGAACAAATACAAAGAAGCTGCAAACCTTTTAAACGATGCCCTGACAATCCGAGAGAAAACCCTCGGCCAGGATCATCCAGCGGTCAGTTTCTTGTTATAATGTACAGTCTCTAACCAGGCTGTATAGTCTGATGATCAGTTGCTGCTTAGTGCCGTACAATACCTGGGACAGAAAGGATGGATTGTCAACTGATACAACAACCCCTTATATTTACATAGTACTTTTAATATAGTAAAATGTCCCAAGGCACTTTACAGGAGCATTATTAAACAAAATTTGACACCGAGCTACATAAGGAGATATTAGGACAGATGCCAAAAGCTTGGTCAAAAAGCTCGATTTTAAGGAGTGTCTTAAAGGAGGAAAGCAAGGTAGAGAGGCGGTGAAGTTTAGGGAGGGAATTCCAAAGTTTAGGGCCCAGACAGCTGACGGCACAGTCACCACTGGTGGAGTAATTAAAACTGAGGATGCACAAGAGGCCAGAATTGGAGAAACATAGAAATCTCGGAGGGTTGTAGGGCTGGAGGAGGTTACAGAGATTGGAAGGGGCAACGCCATGGAGGGATTTGGAAACTAGGATTGTCAGAATGCATTGGGATAGTTGGTTCTTTATGCAGGTGGGTGGTTAAAGGAGAAGGAGGTTGCTTCCCTGAATTTTCTCTCTCTTGAATGCTCTTCACACGTGCTGGAGTAAAGCAGCAGCTGCTCCATTAAAACACCATCCCATTATATGCTGCCCATGTTCTAGTGTCTAGTGCTCTTTCGCATCTAAGTCAAAAGCCTATCAGTCCAAGTCCCACTACAGAGACTTGAGCACATTTTCCCATTGCAGAGAGTGCTACTGTGTCAGAGGTGCCGTCTTTCGGATGAGATGTTGAACAGAAGCCCTGTCTCCTCTCGGGTAGACGTAAGAGATCCCGAGACTATTCAAAGAACAGCAAGGGATTCCTAGCCAATATTTATCCCTCAACCAGCACTAAAATTATCATATAGCTGTTTGTGGATCTTGCTCTGTGCAAATTGACTGCTGCATTTCCGACATTAGAATAAGCAGTAGGCCATTTAGGACTGAGATGAGGAGGAATTTCTTCACTCAGAGGTGTGTGAATTTTTGGAATTCTGTACCCCCAAGGGCTGTGGAGGCTTAGTCATTGAATATATTCAAGACAGAGGACGTTGGATTTCTAGATATCAAAAGATATCAAGGATATGGGGATAATACGGGAAAGTGGCATTGAGATAGAAGATTAGCCATGATCTAGTTGAATGTGGAGCAGGCTCGAGGGGCTGAATGGCCTACTCCTGCTCCTATTTTCTATGTTCCTATTACAGCAGTGACTACACTTCAGAAGTAAATAAATGGCGCTTTGGGACTTTGAGCTTATGAAAGGCGCTACATAAATGCAAGTTTTTTTTTAAACTGAAAAATCATGTAGATTAACCAAATGTCTCAAGACCTGACTGATGTCTTCAGGATTATGAAAAGATTGGATAGGGTAGACTGTCAGGTGACACGAGAACTAAGGGCCATCAATGTAAGATGGTCACTCATAAATCCAATGGAGAATTCAGGTGAAACTTTCTTAACCAGAGAGTAGTGGGAATGTGTAACTCGTGACCACATGACGTTTAAGGGGGAAGCTTGATAAACACATAAGGGAGAAAGGCATAGAAGGAAATGCTGATAGAATGAGATGAAGAGGGGTGAGGGGAGGCTCGTGTGGTGCCAGACCTGTTGAGCTGAATGGCTTCTTTCTGTGCCATAACTACCAGAGAAGTTGTGTTGGTCTCTGAATCACTGGTTGGAGCTGAATTGATTGATTGCCACCAGACTGGCAGTTTTTTAAAAATTCTTTCATGGAATGTGGGCATCACTGGCAAGGCCAGCATTTGTTGCCCTTCCCTAATTGCCCTTGACAACTGAGTAACTTTCTGGACCATTTCAGAGGGCATTTAAGAGTCAACCACATTGCTGTGGGTCTGGAGTCACATGTAGTCCAGACCAAGTAAGGACGGCAGATTTCCTTCCCTAAAGGACATTAGTGACCCAGATTGGTTTTTATGACAATCGACGATAGTTTTGTGACACCATTACTGAGACTAGCTTTCAATTCCAGATTTGTATTAATTAATTGTATTTTAAATTCCACCAGCTGCCATGGTGGGATTTAAACCTGTGTCCCCAGGGCTTTAGCCTGTGCTTCTGGATTACTAGTTCAGTGACATTACCACTGTGCCACCATCTCCCCAGTTGGATTTAATGCCCCTGGATTAGGGAGGGGGGAAAACAAGCCAGAGTTCCAGCTGCTGATCACTACAGTCACCCTGGCTGGTGTGCCCGTGATCACTGGATGTGGACTAATCGGTCTCGCCTGACACTCACCATGGTCGTACAGCTTGCTGAAAGGTGCTTTCAAACCTCAGATGTGAATATCGGCAATCTGAGCAGTGTAGTAGAAGGCCATCCAGTGCCTGTGGAACACTGAATTCTGCGTGGGAGCACTCAGCTCTTCAAGAATCTAATGAGGAAATTATAGATGGTAGAAAAAAAAGCACCTTGTGCTAACCTGGCCTTTTATTCTCCCTACGCAGGTGGCTGCCACTTTGAACAATCTTGCTGTACTTTTTGGCAAGCGAGGAAAATACAAAGAAGCTGAACCGCTATGTAAGAGAGCTTTGGAAATCCGAGAAAAGGTTAGAAAAACAAGAACACATTCCAGCGACATAGTAGAAACTAGACAGTGTGCGAACTGCCTCTGCCCCAGAAAACAGAGATTGAGCAACGTCATGGGAGGTCCACTAATTTATACACTAGTTGATATCCCGTGACGTTGCTTATGGTGAGTGCAGTAAGTCCCCTTTTATAAGGACAGGATATTATGTACAATGTATTATTCTTTTAAGCCGGATCTGTGTCGGTTCAAGGCCACAAAAGTTTGATTATTGCTAAGTAAATGCAAGGACAGGAAGCTTCACAAGTTTTAAAGTGCTTGGTTTTGGAAGGGGTGAGGTGAAGATTTGCCAGAATAATACCAGGGCTTAAAGAATTAAATTATGAGGATGGATTGCATGAACATGTTTTGTATTCTCTTGTGTTTAGAAGGTTGAAGGACAAGCGAATCAAGGTGTTTAAACTGATAAAAGGATTGAATAGGGTAGATATGGAGAAACAGCTTCGTCTGGTGAGGGGAATCCAGACACAATAAATTCAGATCTAGGTCATTCGGGAGTGAAATCAGCAAGCTTAGTGGAAATCTGAAAAACTCTCACCTATAAAGCTGTGGATGCTGATATAATTAAAATTCTACTAGATTGAGATGTATCGGTTTTTGATGATTCGGCGTATCTAGGGTTATGGAACAAAGGCAGGTAGATAGAATTGAGATACAGATCAGCCATAATCTAATCGAGTGGTAGAGCAGGTCCAACGGGCTGAATGGCCTGCTCCTCTTTTGTCCTGTGTTTCAATTTCAGCTCCAGGTCCAAAGTAATTAGCATCACAAAGTGTGATATCTCTGGTGTGATCCCTGGTACTCGCGAGATGTGTCATTTTTAATTGAGGAGATCTATAAAGACTGCAAATGCTGGAAAAGCATATAATTAATCCAAGGATTTACAGATATATTATATCACAATGTTAAGACAGTTTCGAATAAATGCAATAAGGATTTACCCAGAGTGATTAGAATGCGTTCCCCCCCCCCACCCCCCTGCCCTTTGCAGGATTCATGGATCTCACCAAAGCCTTTGACCTTGTCAGCAGACGTGGTCTCTTCAGACTACTAGCAAAGATCGGATGTCCACCAAAGCTACTAAGTATCATCACCTCATTCCATGACAATATGAAAGGCGCAATTCAGCATAGCCTCATCAGACCCCTTTCCTATCCTGAGTGACGTGAAACAGGGCTGTGTTCTCGCACCTGCACTGTTTGGGATCTTCTTCTCACTGCTGCTCTCACATGCATTTAATTCTTCAGAAGAAGGAATTTTCCTCCACACCAGATCAGATGGCAGGTTGTTCAACCTTGCCTGTCTTAGAGCGAAGACCAAAGTACGGAAAGTCCTCATCAGGAAACTCCTCTTTGCTGACTGCTGCATTAACATCCCACACGTAAGAGTGTCTGCAGAAACTCATCGACAGGTTTGCGGCTGCCTGCAACGAATTTGGCCTCACCATCAAACTCAAGAAAACGAACATCATGGGACAGGACGTCAGAAATGCTCCATCCATCGTTGTCGGCGACCACGCTCTGGAAGTGGTTCAAGAGTTCACCTACCTAGGCTCAACTATCACCAGTAACCTGTCTCTCGATGTAGAAATCAACAAGCGTATGGGAAAGGCATCTGCTGCTATGTCCAGACTGGCCAAAAGGGTGTGGGAAAATGGCGCACTGACACGGAACACAAAAGTCTGAATGTTTCAAGCCTGTGTCCTCAGTACCTTGCTCTATGGCAGCGAGGCCTGGACAACGTATGTCAGCCAACGCATTCCATCTTCGCTGTCTCCGGAGAATCCTTGGCATCAGGTGGCAGGACCGAATCTCCAACGCAGAAGTCCTCAAGGCGGCCAACATCCCCAGCATATACGCCCTACTGAGCCAGCGGCACTTGAGATGGCTTGGCCATGTGAGCCACATGGAAGATGGCAGGATCCCCAAGAACGCATTGTACATCGAGCTCGTCACTGGTATCTGACCCACCGGCCGTCCATGTCTCCGCTTTAAAGACGTCTGCAAACGTGAAGTCCTGCGACATTGACCACAAGTCGTGGGAGTCAGTTGTCAGCGATCGCCAGAGCTGGCGGACAGATATAAAGGCGGGGCTAAAGAGAGGCGAGTCGAAGAGACTTAGCAGTTGGCAGGAAAAGAGACAGAAGTGTAAGGAGGGAGCCAACTGTGTAACAGCACCGACAACCAATTTTATCTGCAGTGCCTGTGGAAGAGTCTGTTCCTCTAGAATTGGCCTTTTTAGCCACTCCAGGCGCTGCTCCACAAACCACTGACCACCTCTCGGTGCTTACCCATTGTCTCTTAAGACAAGCAAGCCAAAGAAGAAGGATTAGAATGTGGAACTCACTACCACACTACCATTACCACATTCCAGCAACTTGCCAAGATTCCTTCGACAGCACCTTCCAAACCCCTGACCTCTACCGTCTAGAAGGACAAGGGCAGCAGGCACGTGGGAAGACCACCACCTGCTGGTTCCCCACCAAGTCGCACACTATGCTGACTTGAAAATATATCGTCCATTGCTTCACCATGGCTGGGACAAAATCCTGGAACTCCCTCCCTGACAGCACTGTGGATGTACCTACACCACATGAACTGCAGCGGTTCAAGAAGGCAGCTCACCACCACCTTCTCTAGGGCAATCAGAAATGGGTAATAAATGCTGGCCTTGCCAGCCATGTCCACATCTCATGAACAAATTAAAAACAAAAGGTAGATCCATTTAAGGAGATGCTAGATAAACACACGAGGGAGAAAGGAAGAGAAGGAAATGCAGATGAATTAAATAAAGAAGGGTGGGAAGAGACTCGTGTGCAGCATAAACACCGGCATAGACCAGTTAAGCCGAATGGCCTGATTTTTGTTCTGTAAAATTCTGTATAATTCTGTGTGCTATTCTGTTGTATGTAACCTGGCTGAAAGAGATATGCCAGGTTACACAGAATACCTTGTGCTTGATATGATAGAACACTTTGTCCCTTACAAAACAGTGAATCCTTATTATGAATAACATCACAGAATATCTCCTTTTTTTTTCTACCCCAATGCGATGAAGTTCTCATGACTGCTGATTTCTGTAGCATGCCTGGAGTCAGCATTTTTATTCCAAGAGGTCGTTTAGGAATTCTTTCCCACAGACACCTTTAACTAATCCCAGATGGCTTTCAGCCTTAACCAATTTAGGTCTCAAATGAACTGTCTCCAAATTAGGTTTAAAAGACGAAAATGTTAACTATTTTTTCCATGCTTTATGGAATATATAATTAGCAGCAGAGCTCTAGAGGTGCCTTGTGTATTGTAATTTAGAGCCAGAACCGTAACTGGAGTGTTATCACTGCACTCACTTACCCATATTGGTCCCAAAAACTTAAAAACACCCGAACTTAAAAACTTCTTGTGATATTTTACTCTCACATTATCTTCCCTCCTCTCTTGAAGCTATTAACTAACAGTGTGGCTCAGTCAGTAGCACCCTTGGGCTGGATTTTCAAAGGGCCGCGGGGTGGGGAAGGAATGGGAGACCCACTCACTGTCGATTAACGCTCCTTAAGGAGCTTGTTAAGGGGCCTGTCGGATGCAGAATGGAATTTTTAAACTTTATTTTGACAACCCCAAACAGTCTGGTACACGTTAATGCACAGCTGTCGGGTTTTCCGTGGGGCCAAACAAAGTTATTTGTCTTTGTCTTAAAACTGTTTTTTAATGTACCTTCTTGCACCATGCGAGCGCTGGACCTTCATTTCTCCTGCATGGCCGCTTTCATTCCCGTCAGCGCTACTGGCCCCGTAAGGAGCTGCCTGCAACTGAGAGCCAGGGTACTGCCACTGCCTTGCTGAAGAAAGCAGGCATCTCCCGTCTCCTGGAGATGCTCACTGTCACTAATTGGGCGCCAAGCTCACCTCCTGCCCAGTTAGGGCATCTACAGCTAGAAATAGTATTGTAAGAGTGATGCAGCTGAGGCATGGGGTTTGGACCCGAATTCCTGACCCCCCCCCCCCCCCATTTGAAAATCCAGCCCATTGTGTCTGAATCAGAAAGTTCAAGCCTTGCTTATGCATATAATGAGGGAGTGTTGCACCATCAGACATTCACCTATCTGTTCAGGTGGATGTTAAAAATCCCTTGGCACTATTCAAAGGATAGCAGAAGTAATGAGAAATTGTTTCCGCTGGTAGGAGGGACATGGTTTTAAGATAATTGCCAAATTGGGAGAGGTGAGGAGAATTTTTTTATTTTACACAATGAGTCGTTATGACTGGAGTGCACTCCCTGAAAAGTGGAGGAATCGATTCAGTAGTAACTTTCAAAAAGGAATTGGATATATACTTGAAATTTGTAGGGTTCTGGGGAAAAAGCAGAAGAATGGTACTAACTGCATAACTCTTTCAAAGAGCCAGCCCAGGCACGATGGGTCGAGTGGCCTTCTGCGCTGTGTGATTCTAAGAGCAGAGAGTACTTCTGGTGTCTTGACCAGCATTCCTCCCTCAACCAACATCTCCAGAAAGCAAATTAGCAGATCATTCATCTCACTGAAATCTTGCCATCTGTAGACTGGCAGCCTAAGTAACAAAGTCCCTGCAGTTCAAAGTAATTCATGGTGCGTGAAGTGCTTTCTGAGAGCTATATGAGGTGTTGTACATGTGCAAGTCTTCTTTGAATGAGCTTTGCTAATTTTATTATTATGAATCCTCAGGTGCTGGGCAAGGACCACCCCGATGTAGCAAAGCAACTGAATAACCTGGCGCTGCTATGCCAGAACCAGGGGAAGTACGAGGAGGTGGAGTATTACTATGAGCGGGCATTGGAGATCTACCAGACCAAGCTGGGATCAGAGGATCCCAACGTGGCCAAGACGAAGAATAACTTGGTGAGAAAATGAGCTCATCAGAGTATTACAGAGAGGAGAAAGATTTTGCAATTAAGCATGTCAATTCTTCACGTATGAGCCTATCCAGTTGAGTATCAGCAGGTTATTTGACGTAGGGGCATCACAGCCCCACCTGAATCCCCATCCTCACATGATGTCCATAAGTGTGTCCATTTCACCAGGATGCAATCCTTCTCAAGGGCAGTTGGGGGATTTTTTTAGATTAGATTAGATTAGAGATACAGCACTGAAACAGGCCCTTCGGCCCACCGAGTCTGTGCCGAACATCAACCACCCACTTATACTAATCCTACACTAATCCCATATTCCTACCAAACATCCCCACCTATCCCTATATTTCCCTACCACCTACCTATACTAGTGACAATTTATAATGGCCAATTTACCTATCAACCTGCAAGTCTTTTGGCTTGTGGGAGGAAACCGGAGCACCCGGAGAAAACCCACGCAGACACAGGGAGAACTTGCAAACTCCACACAGGCAGTACCCGGAATCGAACCCGGGTCCCTGGAGCTGTGAGGCTGCAGTGCTAACCACTGCGCCACTGTGCCGTCCAGCAACGCTCATATCCCAAGAACAAAGCAAAAAAAATCAGTGGCTGAATTATCCCCCTCTTGCCCAGAGGCACTGAGAGCACTTATAGCACGCAGCAGATCAGTGAATGCGACACAGATTGGGCAACATTCTTGAGACCTACCTTGGGCAGTATGGCTCAGTATTATACTTGCCAACTAGGTTGTTGAGGGGTAGGTAGTCTGTTTACAGTTTTTAAACAGAAACGGGGTTATTTCACAGAGCTGTACTGATTGTCATTAAAAGAGTCAGGAGAGGAGTTGGGAGATATTTTACTCCTAGTCCCAGGCATTGCTTTGTCTGAAATGTTTTGCTACAGAAAGTGGTTGAAGAAGACATAGACGTGGGGCTTACTGGCTCCTTCTGTGCAGTTAGTATCTGTCATTCTGTAGTTCTATATTGGAGACAATGGACTGAAGCTGAGGAAACCCATCCCTCCGTTATGCGTGATGTGGATTAGAATCAACCTTGTTGAGGCCCGGCTGCAGTTAAAGCACAGACTTGTCACTTCTCAGATCCAAGTTTGAATCCCGCAAAGGTCAGTAGGGTGAAAGGCAGCTTTCTCTGCTGAATATTAAAAGCCCCGTGCGAAATCAGTTTGGGACAATCTCAGTGCAGTTCCAAGTAGATGTGATTTGGAAGCCTCGTTTGTGGAGAGGCCACATGGAGGCTGGTGTGCGAAATGAAACTGCCTCACAGATGCATTAAGGGTGCTTTTCTGAGGGAGTAGCTGAGGCATATTAGAGGGTGCTTTACTCTGTATCTAATCCATGTTATGCATGACTTGGAAGGGCTTGATGCTGGCAGTTGGGATCAAAGTGGAAATTGTTGCAGTTCCCCAACATTGACATCCTGTACCGCACAGACATCAGGGCTCCACCTTCCAGAGGATGTTTTGTTTGATCTTAATAGCAGGCAGATGTGATGATTTGACACTTTCCACATTTGAGAAACCAAAATGAAGCGTCACGGTAGCATAGTGGCTATGTTACTGCACTAGTAATCCAAAGGCCTGAACTAATAATCTGGAGACATGAGATCAAATCCTGCAATTGCAGCTGGGCGACTTTAAATTAAATTAACTAAATAAATCTGGAATAAAAAGCTAGTATCAGTAATGGTGACCGTGAAGCTAACGGATTGTTATAAAAACCCATCTGGTTCCCTAATGTCCTTTTAGGGAAGGAAATCTGCCATCCTTACCCGGTCTGGCCTACATGTAAGTCCAGAACCACAGCAATGTGGTCGGTTCTTAACTGCCCTCTCAGATGGCCTAGCAAACCACTCCGTTGTATTCAAGAAGGCAGCTCACCATCACTTTCTTAAAGGCTATCAGAGCTGGACAATAAATGCTGACCTTACAAACGATGTCCATATCCTGTGAATGAAGTAAAAAAGACACCAAGATTGGGAGTTGAGATGAAACAAATCACCGATTAGAAAGCTCCAAGCTTAGGTTTTAAAAACTTTAGATGGTATGAGGAAAGGGAATACCGAGAGAGGTGAAAGGTTTCACTGCTTTGAAGTCATGGAAAACATGAGTTGGAATAGAAGATGGTGCAAGAGGCCTTGGTTTCAACACTATGAATGCAGGAAAGGAGGAGGAGGACAGGGAATTTACAGCATGGGGGAAACCAGAAAAATCAGAGGATGTTGGTGACAGTAGTAGCAATAGAGATGTGAGGAGTTGCATTGGAGACTGTGTTTGCCTTGCAAATAGAAACTTGTGTCTGGACTGCAGTTTGTGTTGAGATGACTGAATGAGTGTACAACTCTGTAATTCTCACCTTTTCTGTTCTAGGCTTCCTGTTATTTGAAGCAAGGCAAATACAGACAGGCTGAGGCTCTGTACAAAGAGATCCTGACACGGGCCCACGAGAGGGAGTTCGGGTCTGTTGATGGTGAGTTAAACATTTCAAGTGGACTCCTCCTTGGAGAGCCCCTGGGAATAACAAGGCAATAATTTATCAAAGAGACTCATGTTAGCGTTGAGTGACTACCATAAAAAAGCACACTATACAAAGTGGTTTGCGTAAAGATATATAGTAGGTAGGGCCCGTTATATTATGTATGAATCTAAGAAAACGTGGAACAAGAGAAAGGCCATCTAGGCAACTGCTTCCATAACTTTTGTACAATCTGTCCTGTCATGGACTTTACCCATTCATTGAATCTCCTACGGGAAAGTTGTGTGTAAGTACTTAGCAATCCCCAACGGTGATAGAACCAAAATGACAGAAAAGTCACCCCTGCTTATCTGCAATCACCCCTGTCTCTACAGGAAATGCTCTCTATCGTGCAGCACAGGTTCCATTGTGTCCTGTGGTATATTTCACCATCTCAGTTTGTACCTATCTGTAATGTCAAGTTTCATTCCTAACCAAATACTTATCCAGATCCTTTTTGAAGGAATTGATTGAGTAACGACTTCCTTTCCAGACACCACATAATTAACACTGGAATCGCGCAAGGATCTATCCTTAGTCCCACCTCTTCCTGATCTACATGCCATCCCTTGACAACATCATCACTAGATTGATTCCTGAGATGAGGAGAGTTTGAATTAATTGGGCCTGTACTATCTGGCGTTTAGAAGAATGAGAGGTGATCTCGTTGAAAGATAAGATTCTGAGAGGGCTTGATAGGGTAGATGCTGAGAAGCTGTTTCCCCTGGCTGGAGAGTCTAGAATTAGATTCATAGTTTCAAGTTAAGGAGTCGGCCATTTAGTACTGAGATGAGGGGAAATTTCTTCACTCAGAGGATTGTGCATCTTTGGAATTCTGTACCCCAGAGAGCTGTCAGTTCTCAGTCGTTGAGTATATTCAAGACTGAGATTGATAAATTTTTGGACTCTATGGGAATCAAGAGATATGGGGATCAGGTGGAAAACTGGAGTTGAGGTCAAAGATCAGCCATGATTTTAAGAAATGGCAGAGCAGATTCGAAGGGCAGTATGGCCTACTCCCCCTATTTCTTATGTTCCTATCTGCAGACATGGGGACAACACCTAGCTCTACCTCTCCACCACCTCTCCCAGCCCCTCCACTGCCCCTGTGTTGCCAACCTGTCTGATGTCCAATCTTGGATGAGCTGTAGTTTACTCCAGCTAAACGTTGATAAGACCAAAGCATCTCTTTGGTACCTGCCATGAACTCTGTATCTTGCCTCTGATTCCATCTACCTCCCTGTCCATTTCTTCGGCTAAACTAGACAGTTTACAACCTCAGCTTCTATTCAATCCTGAAGTTTCTACCCCCATATCCCCTCCATCACAAAGTATACCTCCATGACATTGCCGCCTTCATCCCTGCATCAGACTATCTGGTACTGAAACCCTCATCCATGCCTTTTTCACCTCAGACTTGACTATTCTTGTCCTCCATCCTCTGTAAACCAGCTCATCTATACTCTGCAGCCCGTATCCTGTCCCTGGACCAGGTCTTGCTCTCCCATCCTGTCTTTGTTGACTTACATTGGCTCCCAGCACCCCAATGCCTTAAATTTAATATTCTCAGCCTTGTGATTTAAATCCTTTCGTGGCCTTGCCCCAAACTCTCTTTATTGATTACTAGTTACACATACCTGCCCTCATTTGTCTCTGGCCTAGAGTGCAACTCATCACCTCCCTTTGCCCCATCGTTGGCTGTGCTTTCAGCCCCCTCAGGTGAGAAGTACTTCCCTAAACCCCTCTGCCTCTCCCTCTCCTCCTTTTAAGACCCTCTTTAAAACCCACGTCTGACCGAGATTTTAATTAGTCCTTCTGAAGGAAGCAATTGGCTCAACACCCATTTTTACCTTGCACCTCTGAAGTGGTTTGGGACTTTCTTTTTACATTAAAAGTGCTATTTAAATGCAAGTTGTTGATGATAAATTAAAACTCTCGAGTCACTTCTCATAATTTGGAGCTTGGATTTCTCCAATAATCCCAGCCACTTCCCTCCCAGCCCTCTCCAGGACCGACCTCAAATTGATTAATGCACAAGGCACAACCATTATTCAATAAGACAGCAAGAAAGTTAATTGTAAAAATAATTGGTCATGTTTGGATTCACTAGTGTGAAAGACCTCTGGTGTTTCCTCCAAATGATGCAGGGGAGAGGTCCTTGGAAAGTATACAAGGGGTGCTCATGGTGACTTTGTATTCTGTTCTGGCTTTACATCCTCACATATCCATCCCAGTCAAGGTCCTTGACGTGCCTCTGAGAGACGTCACTGTGTGAAGCGTTATTTGAGTTAAATGAATCTGCTCTGCAAGTGTGGGTTAGTTAAAACCAAAACCAAAGGGATAAAGTTGAATCTCTCATTACTTTCCATACAGGTGACAACAAACGGGTATGGATAAAGTCTGAGAACGGAGAAGATTCAAACAAGGTAATAGCCACACATCCGCCACAGTATTCAGCCTCCAAACTGTTTCTTTTCCCCCGCTGCAGTCGCTGTAAGCAACGCCGTGGAAGACCAGTTGGTATCTATCAAAAAAAAATAGGAAATAAACCGCAAATGCTGCAAAGATGAAATAAAAACCGAAAATTCTGCAAATAGCAAAGATGGGATTGAGTTTTGGATGTAGACCTTTTGTGAGAGTTTTGTGTTTCACGTCCAAATAATTGACCAATGGTTTTTCAGATGCACTGTGTTTCCAGAGTGTTCTGTTGTTTGGCTGGCCAGTATTCCTGGTGGTTTTACCGCCTCTACTGATTTATTTTCACACTGCTTTTTTTTTTTGCTTTAATTTTTGGACTTCTACCCTTTCAATGTCTATTAGTGCTACCTTTGGTTACAGCCCACATGTTTTTCCTGTGTGGATCGACAACACGGGACAGAATATTTTTGCATGTAACCGAAAAATTAGTCGGCTATTTAGCAAATGATGCACACGACACCCAAAATCTTTGGATCAAAACCTGCGGTTTCATCCATCACAGAAGGTTATTTGGCTTATCCTTCTCCAAGTCCATTCTCATCATCCACTAATTGGATATGTCTTTCAAAGAGCCAGCACAGGAAAGATGGGCTGAATGGCCTCCTTCTGTGCTGTACAATTGTATGATGGTTTTTGACATTCTATGTCATTCAGTGGGACACAGGGTTGTCCTGATGACTCTCCACGTTTTGGTACTGTGAAGGAGGGAGAACGTGGAGAAAGAGCCCCACACCATCATAACTGGCTCAAGCAAAGCTAAGTTCTTGCTTAAACGTTCTTGTGGAGATTTGGGATTGGAGAGACTCAAGGTTTCAATGTGTTACTTTGGAACTGGAGAAATCCACCTCCAGCCTCAGGATTAAAGTAGGTTTAAATTTGTCTCCTCATGTACTCTTCTTCTACTTCTGGTGCTGGGTTTCAATGTAAGTAAAAAGTTTTAAATTGGACTTTAAAAAAAAAAACTACAAATTCTTGGCAGCAGTTCTGTTTGGACCCTCGATATCTTCAGGTCTTTCTATTTTGTATATCGACATGAATATTTATCCTAAATTGACCTGGAACGGCTGCTCCTGCCAGCTTCCACTGTCCACTGGGGGGCACAGTGGCGCAGTGGTTAGCACCGTAGCCTCACAGCTCCAGGGACCCGGGTTCGATTCCGGGTACTGCCTGTGTGGAGTTTGCAAGTTCTCCCTGTGTCTGCGTGGGTTTTCTCCGGGTGCTCCGGTTTCCTCCCACAAGCCAAAAGACTTGCAGGTTGATAGGTAAATTGGCCATTATAAATTGTCACTAGTATAGGTAGGTGGTAGGGAAATATAGGGACAGGTGGGGATGTTTGGTAGGAATATGGGATTAGTGTAGGATTAGTATAAATGGGTGGTTGATGTTCGGCACAGACTCGGTAGGCCGAAGGGCCTGTTTCAGTGCTGTATCTCTAATCTAATCTAATCAATCAAGGTGTGTTACAAGAGCAAACTTGATAGTGAGTCTATTGCACTTGGAGCCAGGCAATGCATGGATAGTATTGTTTTAGCTGCCTGTGTGTGGGCTAAATGTCAAGGTCCAGAACCTGGGACTGAGATAAGGAATTGACTGAAATCCAGGATAAGGATCCTGAGACTCAGATAGGGAATTAGCTGAATAGCAAGATACAGAGCCTGGCACTGAGATGAGGAACTGACTTGTTTTTTTCAAAACACCATTTTTTTCCAACTTAATATAATTAGATCCAGTTCTGGTCACCATGATATAAGGGTTGTATTTAAACCCTGGAGGTGGAGCAAAGGAGAATCACAAAGCTGATCCCCCAAAATCAGAGGGCTGAGCAATGAGAAAAGACCAGAGAAACTACAACTCTTTAGCCTTGTAGGAAGGCAACTGAGCTGCGTGGGGTGGGGGGGGGGGGGGGATCCTTGCAGAAGCTGTGATAAAATACAGTCGAGAAAGGGTGAACCAGGACTACTACCTTGTAAATCATGATCACAAGTCACAAGGCCAGGGACACAGTTTCATACTGGCGAGGGTAGAATTTGGGATTGATTTTAGAGCAGGTATGTACATTAGGAGTGCTCAGCTCTTGAAATAGGCTTCCATGTAGTGAAGGCGAATGTTGTTCAAGAGCCAAGTGGATGCTGTGATGGGGGAAAATGATAGGTCTTTCTTTCCAGGCGGATGATCAATGTAGTAATCTTGCAGAGTTACTCAGTCGATTCCAGTAATGATGCAGTCTCAGCAGGAAAACTCCTTTTAATCCGTAAAACTATTCTGTGAAAGAAGTTTACCTTTAACACTGGCCTCATTGTAGCTGACGTGCTCCATTGGTGGGAGCTGTGTCACCACAGCAGTCATCTCCCTCCAGTCATACTTTCAAAACTATGGGGCCATAAGCATAAAATGGTCACTAATAAATCCATTAGGGAATTCGGGAGAAACCTGGTTAGAATGTGGAACTTGCTACCACTGGGAGTAGTTGATGTGAACAGCTTAGATGCAGTAAGAAGGAGCTAGAGAAACACATGAGGAAGAAAGGAATAGAAGGTTATTATGTTAGGGTGAGATGAAGATGAGTGAGAGGAGGCTTGTGTAGAGCGTAAATGGCATGCATCAGTTGGGACAAAGGACTTGTTTCTGTGCTGTAAATTCTGCACAAGTGCCAAATTGTTAGCACTTTATCCCTCAACTCAGTCACGTACTGGCAAGACTCAACAGTCAGTAAGCAACCTGCATCTGATTAAGCAGTAAATGAGCGATTTGATTTTAATTGCTACTGTGCAATACCTCTGGCATTTTGCTAAATTCATGCCTGCTTTACGGCAGATGTTTGACAACAAACTGGCTTTTTCTCTGATGCAGTGTTTTTGCTGCTTGCTCCATGCGATATTGTAAAGCTTTGTTATTCTGTTACCAGTAATATGGGTTTACTATTCCTTCACAGTTCTACAATATAAAAAGTTTTGTACGAAAGTGTTTATATTTTTAAAAATGTTACTCTGTTCTTTTTGTCCCCCCTCATCTAGGTTGTGTTGTACCATACCGTGCCTGTCAGCAGGCAAACTGCTCATAACCCTTGTCAATGTCACTAAGATTTGTACCACAAAGACCCACGACCATTTACACTTGTTTTTGTGTTTGTCTGTGAATTTTTTTGCTCTTCAAGGTGAGGGATGTTGGTACTGGGAATGGGACACTTTTCATTTTGTGTACCAATGAAACACTCCCCAATTTAGGTGTCACATGGTTATATACAGAGGAAAGCTTTTGCTCATTTGGCCCAACTCAGAAGAGCTTCCTTTCACTGCCCTGGCATGATATTTTTCCATGTCCCCACACCGCCATCCCGGTGATTCTCTGAGTGACACTGCGAACTGATATTTACACCGTAGGATTGTACGCACTAGGAACTGGACTGAGACTCCACATTGGTTGCTTCCAGCCAGAGACTTTCATCCTCTTAGTTTGAACTTGATCTAAACTAAATCTTTGAGAGGTTAAAAACCAGATTCAAGCCAACCAGTGCCGCGCAGTCCTATTTCCCACCATCAACTAAATTTTATTTATCTGTTCCTCCATGTTGGAAAGTCCCTGGTTGTCACCTGATGCTATGGCAAGGCCTACAACCTCCCATATGGGGAGTTGTGGCTGTCAGCCTGCGCCCTGCCCATTGTATTGGAACGCACACTCCCCACAAAGGGTATTCATGGGTTATTTTCCACCCTAAGTTCCCCCTCCTCCCTGAAGTTTTTGATTTCAGTCCCAGTCCCACAAGTCACAGCCAACCCTCCCTCTTTCTCACCCAACTGGCCACCTTCATGTCTGAGTCCAGGCACTGAGTGTCAGGCAACTATTCTTCCACGAGGGCAGCATCACAGACAACCCTGATTCCACCTGTGATCCAATTGCAGAGCGGAACAGGCTTAAGGGGCTCAATGGCCTGCTGAACCTATATTCCTGTCCTTTCTCAACATAAGCCCACTTGCAGTTTTCAGGAGGGCTGCTATTTGGTGTTTGGAAACAGCAGCTGAATTCCTGTCCTCCCCCACTCCCTCACTCTTTGTATCCCAGAGGTTCCAAAGCCAATTAAGGCAATCCTATGACTACCCAAGTTGAGATCAGTACGCTCAGCACAGACCAGGGATCTACCCGAGATCTTGCGATGTCTGTAAATCTGAGTATCACACCAGACTGGCGCAGGTACCCACCAAGTGAGTTAACTGTTTCTTTTTAAGTAGCTTGGAACAATAATGGTCAGGTTGACAATTGCACAGCGCATCCCCATTATAAGGCTTCTTATTACAGTGAAGTTACTCAACATCTTCCAATCAGTGCCCCACAATGTTACCAACAACAGCTGAAATCCATAGAGGTGTTCAAAGCTCTCCTATAGTTGTAGCCCTGGTAGTCGGTATAATCTAACTACATTTTCTTTCTTTAGTGCATCCCACAGAGGTGATTCATGGCTGCCTCTTTCTCTGTCTGCCTGGCCTCTCCTCTCCTAATCTCTGCTTCCTTTTGCTGTGTCTGCACTATTTCATCTAACCACTTGAGGGCTGGCTCATCTGATTTTCCAGAACCAAACGGAAAACTTAATTGCACGCTGTCAATATGTGGTCTCTAGCAGTGCAAATTCTAGTCAGCCTGACTCGCATTTGAAAAATCACCTGCAACAGATTCAGCATTCACCTACTCCAGGATATAGGATACAGGGGTGGGGGGGGGAAGAAAAAGCCTTGTGCTTTTTTTTATTGTGACCAGTGAATGAAGGATGAAGGCCCACAATGTGAGCACCATTAAGGTTGAAAAGAGTAGCACAGCACATGAGGTAACAAGTTAGATCTTCAAAAGTTTGTAGATTGGAAGAGGAAGGGAAGACTAAGCATGGTAAGGCGTTCTAAGAAAGTAGGAGATGGTGAGATATGTCTTGAATTCAACACAGGGAGCAGGAAGGTGTGGGACATTCGGATATTGGGAAGAACATATCTGGACAGATTGGCTCCATTCAAGTGCAATTAGAGAATGTAAAGGGAAATGGGGCCCCATGCGATACTTTACACCCAAGTATGGTCAGAGGAAAATCTGCCCAGTAAATATCAATCTATTCTGAGCTGGTTTTGTAAAGTTAAGTTATGATCTTTCCAGTCTTTGCATTCCACAACTACACTCTGGAACATGAGCCCTGTCTACACCAAAATCCTCATCGCCATTCAATCCTTCCAAATTCTGCTCATTTCTCCTGATGGAGTAGTAGTGGTGCTGGAAGCTCAGTCTAACTACTGACTCCTTATATTTTGGCACCTTGTCTCTAATATGGCAGTAATGTGACTCCCAGTTGTAAAGCCTTATGATGATTCTTAATTATATGTCTTTGTTGTGGGGTTTTTTGGATGGGCGGTTTTATTCTGGCATTTGCATTTAAGTTTAATTGCCCAAAAAAAGTGAAAGGGTTCATGGGAACAGGAGGAGGCCATTGAGCCCCTCATACCTGTACCACCATACAGTTCAATCGTGGCTGATCTGTATTTCAACTCCATCTACCCGCCTTGGTTCCATCTCCCTTAATACCCTTCCCTAACAAAAATCTATCGATTTTCAGTTTTGACATTTTCCATTGACCCTTCAGCCTCGACAGCTTTTTGGGGCACAGAGTTCCAGATTTCCACTACCTTTTATGTGAAGAAGTGCTTCCTGACATCACCTCTGAATGGCCTGGCTCTAATTTTAACATTATGCCCCTTTTGTTCTGGACATCCTCCACCAGAGGAAATAGTTTCTCTCTGTCTCCCCTATGAAACCTTTTAATTATCTTAAATACCTCAATTAGATCACCCTTTAATCATTTATATCTACTGAAAGAATGTGATTGAATGTTGAATACAGAATGAAAGATTCCCTGATAAACTGAAATCAAACTGAACAGATTTATACAGCACCTTATCACATTTCTCAAATGCTCCAAATTGCTTAATGGATAGTGAATTACTTTGAAGTGATTAACTTGTTACGTTGGCAAATGTGACAACTATTTTGCATGCAGCCCGATGCTACAAACTAACATGACCATTTAAACTGTCTTAGTGGTCTTGGTTGCAGGAGAAACGTTGGCCAGGACATAACATTTTACCTATGCATTGTACGTGAAGATAATCAGGCCTTTGTTAGTGTGAATGACACATGCAGCTGAAGAGGGAACATGTTCCTTGGGTCACTTCTGATAGTATCAGGAAGGAATGAGTGCACCTCTAGTTATTTGCAGTACCTAGTTAGCAAGTACCTCAAATACTAGCAATTATACATATAGAGTTCTCTTCTGTTTGTGCCCTATATCCTTGTTCCTTTCTCTGTTTGGTTTCCGTCCACATTTTGCTCATGGGATCTCTGCTTACACATTCCACGTTTAATTGTTTAAAAAAAGATGTGAAAGGATTTATAGGAACAGGAGAGCGTTCAGCCCCTCGAACCTGTACTGCCATTCAATTAGATCATGGCTGATCTGTATCTCAACTCCTTTTTGAGCTCTCTTTTTGTCTCTTCCACCTTGTTCACTCTCACGCACACACATTCTCTTGCTCTCTTTTTCTCTATTTCTTCTCTTTCTTTCCTCCCTCTTTCTCTTTCCTGCTGCCAAGGGTGAATGAACAGCTGGGACCCTTTGAAGAGGATTCCCCCTTTTCTTGTTACATTTAGGACGGACTGACCCCTGCAGACAGCTACTGGGAACACGTTGAGGCTTCAGTCTACTGCACAGTCTCCAGGTACTCATTATTTGAGCAAGACTTTTAACACTTCTATTTATAGATAATGAAAAATCTAATTGTCAAGCAATGGATTCAGTCAAGGGATTGAAAGGGATAGTGTCAATCCACATGACAGCTCAGTCCCCAAGTATTCACTCTCTGTCACTTCATGCTAATGTTATC
The DNA here is from genome assembly GCF_036365525.1 of Heterodontus francisci. Taxonomy (NCBI): domain Eukaryota; kingdom Metazoa; phylum Chordata; class Chondrichthyes; order Heterodontiformes; family Heterodontidae; genus Heterodontus; species Heterodontus francisci. The sequence goes on along the minus strand of NC_090410.1, from coordinate 7,853,120 downwards.
CCACAACCTCTGATTCGAACTGTATGTTTTTACTATACTGTTCTTCCATAGAATTCTCAAACCACCCTAGTACGGGTGGGAGGGGAAGGGTGTCCAGCTTCATAGAAATATTTTCTGTTGGTTTTAAAATTTTCATGTGTGGATGGCTGGGTTCTGCTAACATCGGGGGGGGGGGGGGGGGCACAAAAAGTAAAAGCAATGTGAAAAGCATCCACTCTACCTTTGATGTACCGCATCCATTGTGCTTATGCCTTCCTCACGGGAGAATTTACCAGGATGATGCCCGGGGTGTGAAGTTATAGTTGTAATCAGGGACTTGAGACACTGGTACGATATCCAATGGAACAGAGGAGGCTAAGGGGAATGTTAAGTTTTTTAAATTATGAAGAATTGTGACGATGAATAAGGAAAGACTGTTTCCTCTGGTTGGGGGGACTCCATGATGAATTTAAAATTATCAGTGAAGAGAGGTTAGGCAAAATTTATTTTTGCCGAGGGTTTTTTGGAGCTTTGAATGCTTTACCACAGCAGTTGGATGTAGCAGAGGCCATGGCAGGTTTGGGGGGAAACTGGATAAGTATTTTAAGTAGGACTATGGTGGAGGTGGGGGGTGGGGAGAGAGAGAGAGAAGGACCTTGGGATTAGTTGCTGATTGCTGTAACAAAGGGTCGGCACAGACGTGCTGTAAACTTCTGTATTTCTAATGGAGAAGCCTTGTATGTGATCCCTCCTGTAAAACATTTGAATAGACATGGGCAACTGCACAATCAACCATTGCAAACGACTTCAGATTAACAAAGCTTCGTATACAATATTGCCACTGGGTTTATTTAATTTAATGGTAGCAACAGATTATAGGAAAATTGCACTTAAACTAAAAAAAAACTTTAATGTTGTGCTGTACATGTCCATGATTCTCTTAAATCATCACCTCATATCCTTCCACAATTAAGAGGGTCCAGTGCTTGGAGCTATTCAGCCCAATCCCATGCACTACAGACCATCTATAATTTTAGGGAGTACTTTTTCAGCAATGTCTTGTGCAGAGAGGATTTACGAGAATGGTTTCGGGGATGAGAGGCTTCATATACGATGATAGATTGGTAAAGTTGGGGCTGTTCCCTTGAGAGGAGAAGAATGAGCGGAGATTTGATAGAGGTGTTCAAAATCATGAGGGGTCTGGACAAAGTAGATAGAGAAAAACCGTTCCTGTTGACGGAAGGGTTGAGAACCAGAGGACGGTGATGTAAGGTGATTGGCAAAAGAGCCAGAGGCGACATGAGGAAAGACTTATTTACACAGCAAGTGGTTAGGATCTGGAATACACTGCCTGAGAGTGTGGTGGAGGCAGATTCAATTGTGGCTTTCAAAAGAGAATAAATTTTCAGGGCTACGGGGAAAAGGCAGAAGAGTAGGACTAGCCGAGTTGCTCTTAAAGAGAGCCGGCATGGACACAAAAGGCTGAATCGCCTCCTTCTGTGCTGTAACCATTCTATGGTTCTATGTATTCACCCAGTGTTTGTTGGGGGTGTCTAGTAGACATCCATCACACTTCAAAACTATCAGATGTATATATTTTTTTTTTAAATGCCATTTCTTTTTTTTTAAACCATGATAATTTGGCCTATCCCCAGGCAGATAATTTACAAGCAGCTGCCAATCCACAGAAACTTCCCTCAACAATTAACCCTTGATTGACCTTCAGGGTTTGCCTATTTGGACCTTTTTTTCCCTGGGCAGTACCTTTAAAGGAACAGGCCAAGTGAGCAGCTGAACATCATAACTACGTGCCAGACCCCAGACCACCCATAAGCAATGCCACAGGATATACTCAAGTTCCCCATTTTGAGGATTCCTTTCCCAGACTGCTCTGGTGATGTCACTGATGGAGGGAGGATTCACCACTATCTCCGAGAGCCCTTGTTTGTTTCAACTGCGGGGAATAACCTTGCAGCCAAATGGAGCTCTCCGACCCTGCTACTGGCTGGATACACTGAATTCTTCACCAGTTCACAAATTTTATTCGGATTGGTCAGTTCTGGATCAGCTGGCAGTCTGTTCTGGAGTTCTGAGCTCATAGATGTAAATGGGAGTCCCTCTGGGTGCAGACACCCATCTGATGGGGGTGGAGGTGGGGGGGGGGAGGGGGGGAGGGTTGCAGGAATTAAAGAAAAGGAGACTGAAAAGGGCTGGCCTTCAATGGGAAGGAGAACTCACCAATTTTTTCTTTTAAAACTGCAACAAGTGTCATTAGGTTTTGAAAGTAGGCTCGTGTATGAGGAGTTATTAGGGAGAAACTGTTTCCACTAGCTGGGGGGGGGGGGGGGGGGGGTGGGTAAACTGAGGGCACAGATTTGATAATTGACAATGAAGCCAGGCAGGAGATGAGATTTTTATGCAGAGTTGTTGTGATCTAGAACGCGCTGCCTGAAGGGGCGGTGAAAGCAGATTCAATAGTAGCTTCTTAAAGGGAATTAGTTAAATACTTGCAGGGCTATGGGGAAAGGGCAGGGAGTGGGGTGAATTGGATAGCTCTTTCAAAGAGCTGGCACAGGCAGGAGGGGCCGAATGGGCTCCTGTGTTGTATGATTCTGTGATGTATACTCAGCCATTGGGAGCTAGGATCATCTGGATTATAAATTTAAAATGTATACTAATAATATTTTTGTTTTCTTAACTAGAAGCTGGATTTAAACATTGACAGAATCTACCCTTTTCAGTGATACAGCAGGACTACCAGGTGGTGACGGAACTCCGCAGCTGCAACAGGAAGGGAACAAGAGTGTTCCAATCCCCTTCAAAAGGGAAACAGGTTCCTTGCCAAAGGTAGTTGTGTCCCCGGGGGACGTGGCCCAGTTTTAGTTGTCGCTTTCGTTATTCCAAAACTTTATTCAGCGAAATCAATGGGATGATCCTCCAGAGGATTGTTCCCATTTTGTTACTGCTGTCCTCCTTCCCCTGCTCTCAGATGTACTCATACCACACAGTGGATGGGCAGGCAGATACATGCTGGAGCATTGACAAGCATTGCCTAGCTTTTTTAATTAAATAGACGTGTTACCAGGCTCCCCGCCTTCAATATTGGCCTTTCCCCTAATGACTGAACAGCTTGGTCCACTATAGGAATAGGAGGAGGCCATGTAGCTCCTTGAGGTTGTTCCCCTTTCAATTAGATCACGGTTGGCCTGTATCTCAGCTCCATTTACTCTTGAGATCCTTACCCGACCAAAACCTTATGATTCTCAATTTTGACTTTTCAGTTTTTTGGGGGGGTGGGGGAGAGTTCCAGATTTCCACTACCCTTTGTGTGAAGAAATGCTTCCTGACATCACCCCTGAATGGTCTAGCTCTAATTTTAAGGTTATGTCTCCTTGTTCTGGACTCACCCCACCACCTTCTACACCACCCCCCCCCCCCCTTCCTCAGCAGAGAAAATAGTTTCTCTCTGTCCGCCCTACAAAATTCTTTAACCATTTTAACTACCTCAATTAGATAACCCCTTAATCTTTTATACTCAAGAGAGAATACTAGCCTAGTCTGTACAACCTGTCCTCATAATCTGAACCTTTAAGCACAACATCATTCTGGTGAATCTGCGTTGCAAACCCTCCAAGGCCAGTACATCCTTCGAGATGTGGTGCCCAGAACTGAACACAGTACTATCAAGTGTGGAATGAGCCATCGATAATAGGAGGATATCCTGAGCTAGATTGGCCAGCTCGGGCAGCAGTGATTTTAGTGTCCCTGAACGAGGGATGGGAAAATATCAGTCTTAGTGCCCACACCTAATCTCTATCCAGTGACCACTCCGTCTCCCTGGATGGAAAATGAGCATGTGGACTTTGGGCTCAGCTGTGATGCCCTCCTTGTTAAATAGCCTACTTGCTCTCACTGTCAAGGCTTACTAAAGCCTATTTGAGTGAGGTACCAGGGTACTGTACCCCAGTGTCAGACAGCACACTCAGGAAAGGATGAGAGAAAATTGGGGGGGTTAGAAGAGTAATTATCTTCTCTAGTCAGAGTGAGGCATGCTAGGGGTAGGTACATCTTGTCTAGACATTAAGCAGGAATGTTTGTCTAATGGCCCAAGTATGTGCAGCTGGATGATGCGTAAAAGATTTTAAATATACCACACGCAGTCAGTAGGTCAAAGATGGTCGAGAAATCCATTCACCGCAAAGGAATCCTTTATCTCACTCCAGCCACATTAACACACTGTCCAGCTGTTGCAAGGTGCAGCACAGAGACTGAATCAGACTTGCAGACAAGAACAGATGAGACTGTAGTTGCAAAGGCTTTACAGTACTAGGGTCGCACAAGCAGGATTACTTTCCCTCCACCTCCTTCCATCCTGAAGGTACTGAAAACTGGAATATGGTTACGTGGGTGCTGTCTGGTCTCAGTGTCTGTTCCTAGCTGGTGAGCTTTGGCCGATTATTTATCAAGGTGGGGTTTGGGATATCATAGTCAACCTGGCCCTCGACTTGTACTTCATTGTCTTTAAAGCATTTTGTTAAGGTTGTGACAGATACTAACTAAATGCAAGTTCTTTCTTTCACCGCCTGACCACACATTCTTTCTTATCCGATCAGGAACATGATTCCTAATTGGATTTTTCCTTTCCACAATAACAACGACGTATATTTATATAGCGCCTTTAACATAATAAAATGTCCCAAGACGCTTCTCGGGATCATTCTCCTTCCCTAACGAGGCCATCTTGTAGCACCCTGTCTTCTAACCTGACTGCATTCACACAGGGCAACCTGTCAGTCCAACACCTCCGGGTTCACCAATCAAAGAAACTTGTGAACACTAATGTCTGGATTTTATCGTTTGAAGTGACATTTCACTTTGGAATTGTGCCAACAACAGGTGCACAATCCTGTTGAATGTTCTGGGTGTCAGCAGTGCCCATTTACTGATCCATATGCTTTCCTCCATAGGCACCTGGCATCACACCCAACACTCTTCCCTGCAGGCGGCCCTACCCCTGCGACTACCTGGACTCCAGCGCTGTGATATTTGCAAATGGGCCAGAGGGTTGCGAGGAAGTGAGTATGGGAGTAGAATGGAATGGGGTAAGTACATCATAGGTTAACCAACTCAACAAAAAGCAGCTCTAGTATTGAAATAATCAAAGACTCAGGGCCCCGATTTTTAGCGGGAGGCAGGGAGGGATTACGTATTGTGGCTGGGTTCAGTTGGGGGTGGGGCGGAAACATCACGGGAATTAGTTGCTTGCTGGAGAAATATCTAATCATTACAAGATTCACACGAGGTGAGTGAATCCCTTGAGGTATTGTGCAGAGTAATATTTTATGTTTGGGAGGTAAAGTAGATGCAGAGGGAAACTGGTGTGGTGTCTGTTATTATTCATCTCCCACTGCTGCAGATCCGATATTTTAATTCCAAAACCCAGGTGAAGGGCTCAGGACGGCACCAAGGTTGAGAAGAGTAGAAAGAGATGCAGAGTAAATCAGAGGAGTAGAGATTGGTCGATAGTAAAAGCCGTTGGAATAAAGGAGGCAGAGGAAACTGGCCTTGATGAAATCGCCGCAATAGAATATGCAAGAGGCAGATTGGGAGCTAGAATTGAGAACAGTCCTGTCAGGTTTGTATTCTCTCAAGGGACTTGTGTTAGAGGTCCTGGAAGAGCTACCCCAGATATAGGAGTAGGATTTAATTCTGGATAGACTTGAGCTTTAAAGAGGGTTAAGAGTTGTTGAGGGGAAATGTATTGAGCACAAAAAAGGAAACCAAACTCCTTAGAGACAGCATCATCCATGGAGGAAATGGTTAGGGTTAGAGCAGGGGTGGAATCTAATTTGGGATTAGAGTATAGGGAAACAGATAAAGAAGCTCTAGAGTGGAATCAATGAACAGAGATGTTGGTTGAATGTGGGGGAGACGCTGTCTCCTGAGGAATTGAAATAAATGAGATTTTCATCATCTCGTTGAAAGGCAAGGAGGAGACTGAGGTGCAGTGATTCAGTCATTGCACTCCAAGAATTGGAGGTGTGATCTGAGGGACATTGATGAGTCTAGAGAGGAATCCAGACTAAAGGAGTGGATCAGGCTGGATGATGAGTGGAGATCATTGATTTAATGTCAGCTGTGGCTCAGTTGTTTGCCCTCCGAGACGAGATGTGGGTTTGAAGTCCCACTCCAGAGACTTGAACACAAAAAAATCAAGGCTGCACTCCTGTGCGGTCCCGAGGGAGTGCTGCACTGGCAGAGGTGCTGTCTTTGGGATCAAATGTTAAACCGAGGTCCTGGCTACTTTGTTCGGGGATGTAAGAGATCCAATTGCACTATTTTGAGGAAGAGCAGGGGAGTTCTCCCCATGTCCAGGCCAATATTTAAACCTTAATCAACATCACAAAAACAGATTGTTGATTGTGGGAGCTTGCTGTGCACAAATTGGCTGCTCAATATTTACCCACTCACCCCATTAAATACAAAACCATCCCTAATTCAACATGAAGTTCCCAATCTAACGGCAACGGGTGTAGGATTTTTTTTTTTAAAAGCCACACTGATGTAGTAGGGGACTGAGGTACACTGTTCAGGCCGTACAGAGGGAGCTTTACTCGGCTTGCTGGCTGCTGGGCAGTGAAACCAGTAGGAAGACCTCCTTCTGCCCTTCGATTGGAGGGGTGGTGGGGAGTGGTGGAGTTATATCAAGTCCTCTGTTTCTAACCCATATTGCAGCTGATTCAGTTACGTTTGATAAGCACAGGAATTCACTTTTTAAAAAAATAAATAAAAACAAAAAATGCTGGGAGTACTCAGCCCGTCTGATGAAAGGTCATCGACCTGAAACTCTGTTTCTCTCTCTGCAGATGCTGCCTGACCTGCTGAGTATTTCCAGCGTTTTCTGTTTTTATTTCAGGTTTCCAGCATCTGCATTATTTTGCTTTTGTATTTTTTTAAAATCTGTAACTGTCGGATCTTTCTTCAGCCACGTTATAACGCCCTTCTCTTCTCTTTTTCAGTCTCTTCGATGCAGAGACCCTCCTGATACTAACAATACCCACCATATGAAGACTATATAACATCTACCTCTGTTCCCTCTCTCCTGCTCTGTGTCTGATAACCTTCATTGTGTTAAGGCGGGGATGGGGGTGTGTCTAACATTATGCCTTTTTTTTCTGGATATTGATGTGAGCGCCTCTGCCAAGTGACTGAGTGGGGATAAAACAGAATAAAACAGTGGGCATATGTAGTCTCAAAACAGGCAAACAATCGCCTGAGGTTGAGGTTGCAATAAATAAATCTATTGATGGATGATGTTATTTTGAAGGATGTGTATGAAGTAGTAGTTAGTTAACCCTGTTAAGAATTGTCTCCTGGGAAACGATCAAGAATGTGAATTTAGGTTCGACTATGTTAAATATTTATTTTCTGATCAAGCACTTATGGCAGTGAAGACTACACAGTCTTCGCTGAAGTAAAACCAAAAACTATATATGTGTTTACAGCCAAAATTGTTGCTGTTCCTTCTCAAAGGGGATTCAGTCGCTCCAAATGATTTGTTTTAATTAATCCTTTTCTACCAGTGTTGCTGCAGGTTGAGTGGCATAACACAACGAAGTATTGCAGCTGTTTTATTTTAATGTCCCGCTGTAGGACACACTCGGGAGTCTGAAACGCAGCGGATCCTTCACCAAACTGCGCGACTCCATTCGAAGAAGCAGTGAGAAACTTGTCCGAAAGCTGAAAGGTGTCTCAGCGCAAGACATGCGGCCGAAAAACCCAGGGTACGAAACGCGCCAGCACCAGATGATGTAGGAAAATGCCTCTCCTCTGGTCTTCCCTACAATCCACAGGCTTTGAAATCTACATTCTGCCCCCTTTCTATCTCTCTAACCTCCACAAGTCTCTGAGAATTCTGTGCTCCTCCAATTCCAGTCTCTTGTGTATCCCTGATTTTCTTTGCCGCACAGCAGACTGTGCCCAAACCTCTGCAATTCCCTTCCTCAACCTCTCCACTTCTCTCCTCCTTTTATGAGGCATTTTTAAACTAATCTCTTTGTCAAAGCTTTTGGTCCCCCCTCCTCCTATATCTCTAATACAAGCAGCAGACATTGCTGGAAATAATCAGCAGGACAGACAGCATCTGTGAGAGAGAAACAGTTGACATTTCAGGTCCAGGACCAAAGATGCTGGCTGACCTACAGAAATTTCCAGCATCCGTAGTATTTTGTTTTTCTAATGATCTCTTTGTGTGGTTTGGTGTCAAATTTTGTCTGATAACGTTACTGTGAAGTGATTTGGGATGTTTTGCTACATTTAGGGCCCTATACAAATGCATGTTGTTGTTGTTGTACTGCCTAATTACTATTGTGCATTTGCTTCACTTCCTTTCCCACTTTCCAGATCAACCTGGGTGCTGTCCAGTAGTGTAAGCCTTAGCTCTTCAATCAGGTTTTTCAATTTAAATCGGGGTTTATCCGCTGCGTGGGCAAATGATTCCAATCATGACAATGGTGAATGTAGTTTGCGTCATCCTTCCGAGGTTGGGCCTGAGTCACAATTTAGTGCGGGCTTTGCTGTGTATCTAACCCATGCATTGTTTTAGTGGGACAGTGTAGAGGGAGCTCTACTCTACCTAAGCCTGTTTTTTTTTCTTTTTTTGTATCTAACCCCGTTTTTTAAAAAAAAAATTTTGAGTTTTACTCTGTATCTAACCCTGTTTTTTTTTATCTAACCCAGTACTGTACCTGTCCTGGGAGTGTTTGATGGGGACAGTGTAGAGGGAGCTTTACTCTGTATCTAACCCCGTTTTTTTTTTTTTTTTTCTTTTTTTTTGTAGTGTAGAGGGAGCTTTACTCTGTAGCTAACCCCCGTTTTTTTTTTTTTTTTACAAGGTGACCTTTATACCCCAGGCCCCTTTTATATTTTTCACATCGAGGGGGCCTTTATCCCTCAGGCCCCCTTTATGTACATATTTACAGTTTTAAAATAACTTTATTAAAACAGATAAATAAACAAAAAACTCAAATTAAAATGCCATTCTCGGCGTCGACGATGCACTCCAGTCCCTGCGGTGCCCACCGGTCGCGGAAGGCCTCAAGCGTACCGGCGGACACCGCATGCTCCTTTTCCAGGGACACCCGGGCGCGAACATAACCGCGGAAGAGGGGCAGGCAATCGGGGAGGACGGAACCCCCGACGGCCCGCAACCTGGACCTGTGAATTGCCACCTTGGCCAGGCCCAGGAGCAGACCGACGAGGAGATCCTCCTCCCGGCCCAAGCCCCTCCGCACCGGGTGCCCAAAGATCAGGAGCGTGGGACTGAAGTGCAGCCAGAATTTGAGGAGCAGCCCCTTCAGATACTCAAATAGGGGCTGCAACCTCGCACACTCCGTATAAATGTGGAACACGGACTCGTCCAGGCCGCAGAAAGTACAGCTGGCCTGGGAGTCCGTGAACCTACTTAAAAGCCTATTGCACGGGACTGCTCTGTGCAGCACCCTCCACCCCAGGTCCCCGATGTAAAGGGGGAAGACTCCCGCGTAGAGAGACCTCCATCGGGGTTTCCCCTCGCCGCCAGACGGCAACGCGGACCGCCAGGGCGTGTCCGGCCGGCTGACGAGGGCGAGGAAGTGGAAAGTGTGCAGGAGCAGCCCGTACAGGAAACCCCTCCGCGCCGATTGGAATGGCACGGAGGGCATTCCCGAGAGGCGGCTCGGGTTGTGCGGGACCGGCTCCCGAGGAGGGTTTCGGGGCCTGGGTCCGATGAGCAGTTCCGGCCCAGCGGGGGTCAGCTCGGCCGGGATCGCTCCGCACTCCCGAGCCCCCTCGCCACCCGCAGTGAGGGGCGTCCCGGGGGTTTCGGCTACTCCTCCGCCCGCCGGACCGTCCCCGGAGTCGGCCGCCCGGACAGCCGAGGCGCTCTCCTCCGCCGGCGGGGGAGCGCCCTGACTGGAGGCGACCATGTTCCAGACTCGGAAAAGATCCCGGTAAAAGACAGGCAACTCCCTCAGAGAGGCGCAGCTAACGGACTCCACCGGGAGCTGCGTGTCGTCTTGAAGGCAGTGACACTGGCGGAAAAAATACGTCGCCAGCGCACACCATCTGGGAGGACGCTCGACGTACAGGTATCTCTGCAGGGTCCGAAGGCGGAGAGTCGCAGCCTGGGTGCGGACGCACACCAGCGACTGACCGCCCTCCTCGATCGGGAGACTCAGGACCGCGGCAGAGACCCAGTGTTTCCTCTTGCCCCAGAAGAAATCGACGAGTTTCTTCTGGATCTTGGTGGCAAATACAGGGGGCGGGGCCAAAGTGACCAACCGGTACCACAGCATGGAGGCCACCAGTTGGTTTATGACCAACGCTCGGCCCCTGTAGGAAAGCACTCGGAGCAGTCCTGTCCAGCGCCCCAGCCGAGCGGTGACTTTCGCCTCCAACTCCTGCCAGTTTGCCGGCCAGGCTTCCTCAGCGGGACTAAGGTGGACTCCCAGATAGAGGAGGTGCGTGGTGCTCCACGCAAAAGGTGTCATCTCCTCCGGCAGGGAGTCCACCCGCCACTGACCAACCAGGAGTCCGGAACATTTCTCCCAATTGATCCTCGCGGAGGACGCGGCAGAAAAGGTCTGCTGGCAGTCGCGCATCCTCCGCAAGTCAACGGGATCTGTGATTGCGAGGAGCACGTCGTCGGCGTAAGCCGAGAGGACGACCCGCATGGCCGGCTCGCGCAGAGCCAATCCCGTCAACCTCCTGCGAAGCAGGCACAGGAAGGGCTCCACGCAGATGGTATACAATTGGCCGGACATGGGGCACCGTCAAGGACCCGTTAACTTTGACTAGACACTCTGCGGCGGCGTATAAAAGTCGGACCCGGGACACAAAATGCGGCCCGAGTCCGAAAGCGCGCAGAGTCCCGAAAAGGTAATCGTGATCCACCCTGTCGAACGCCTTCTCCTGATCGAGGGAGAGAAAGGCGACCGACTGACCAGTCCTCTGGGAAAGATGGATCAGGTCCCGGACCAGGTGGATGTTGTCCTGGATGGACCGGCCCGGGACCGTGTAGGACTGGTCGGGGTGGATCATGTGGGCCAGCACGGAGCCCAGGCGGGTAGACATAGCCCGGGCAAAGATCTTATAATCCGTGCTGAGGAGGGAGACCGGACGCCAGTTTTTAAGCAGGCGGAGATCGCCCCTCTTCGGCAGCAGGACGATGACCGCCCTGCGCCACGAGAGGGGCATCTCCCCGGTCGCCAGGCTTTCCCCCAGGACCCGCGCGTAATCGTCCCCCAGGACGTCCCAGAACGCCCTGAGGAACTCCACGGTCAACCCATCCAGCCCTGGGGATTTGCCCCTCGAGAGCTGGTGGAGGGCGCCAGTCAGCTCCGCCAACGTGAGCGGAGCCTCCAATCCTTCGGCGCCCTCCGGGCTGACCTGCGGCAGGTCCTCCCACAAAACTCTGCGCGCATCCTCGCTGGACGGATCCGGAGAGAACAACGCACTGTAATACGTCCGGACCAGGAGGCCCATTCCCTCCGGATCCGTGATGGAGGATCCGTCGTCGGCCAGCAGCTCGACGAGCTGCTTACGGACCCCCCGCCATTTTTCCAGCGAGTAGAAGAAGGGTGAGGCGCGGTCCAAATCTTCCAGGATCTGGATCCGCGACCTCACGTACGCGCCTCGGGACCCTATGAGCTGCAGGTTCCTCAGCGCGCCCTTCTTCTCTTTGTACGCCTGCCACAGGGCCGGGTCCGCGACGGCATGACCGAGGCGGGATTCCAAGTCGAGCACCTCCCTCTCAAGGCGCCCGACCTCGGCTTCCCGCCTCTTGGTCGACCCCTTCGCGTACTCCTGACAGAAGACGCGGATGTGAGTCTTGCCCACATCCCACCATAGCCTCAAGGAGGGGAAGCCCCCCTGCTTCCTTCTCCAGTCGGCCCAGAATCGACAGAACGAGTCCCGAAATCGCACGTCCTCCAGCAGCCGGTTGTTAAAGTGCCAGTACGCGGACCCCGCCCGCGTGCGGAGCGGAGTGAACTCCGCCCACACCAGGCGGTGGTCCGAGCACGGCACCAGCCGCATGGAGGCCGCCGAGACGCGGGAGACGTACGCCTGCGAAATGTAGAGGCGGTCGATTCGCGACCCCCCTCCTCCAGACCTCCACGTGAAGGCGCTGGAGTCGGGATGGAGATTCCGCCAGACGTCCACCAAGTTAAGGGAGCTGATCAGTCCCCTCAACTTCTCCACCGACGCTTGGCCGCGCTGGGGACCGGAGCGATCCCCCACCTCGAGGGTGCAGTTAAAATCCCCCCCGAGGATGATGCACTCGCCGCTATCGATGGAGCTCAAGAGAGCGGACACTTCTTCAAAGAAGCGCGCTTGCAAAGCGCCGGGCCTGGGCGCGTACACGTTCACAAAGTGGAGCGGCACGCTACCCAGGCGAACGGCGAGGTGGAGCAAGCGGCCCGGCACTAGCTCCTTGACCCCCAAGATCTCCGGCTGAAAAGTCGGGGCCAACAAGATAGCCACCCCACTAGAAATAGGGGTGAGGTGACTCATGTAGACCCCACCCTGCCACTCCAGGAGCCAGGTGGCTTCGTCTCCCGGAACGGTGTGGGTTTCCTGCAGAAAGCTCACCGCGTATCTCCCTTCCCTAAGGACTGAGAGATTGTGAAATCTGCGGTGAGCCCCTCTGCTGCCGTTGATGTTGAGGCTGGCTATGGTTATCTTCATGTCAAAGGTACGTAAAACCCGTCACCAACAGCTCACTGTGAGGAGGGAGTGGAAGTGCACCTGGCCCTCCACTCCCCCAGCAACCCATTGAGGAACACATTAAAACGGCGCCTCTCAACCAGTTTCACGTCCGCGCGCTTGCCCGCTATCTTAAGGGCGGCACGGACGGACTGGATGATCAGCGCCAGATTCGACCAACGGTCGAGGGCCAGCTGAACTTTATTGCGGCAACCTCTGCAAGCCGCGAGGAAATCCCGGAGTTCCGCCGTGGGGATGAAAGGAGATTCGGTGGGAGGCACGAGGGACTCCACCACCTCACTGGCGATGGAATCAAGATCATCCTCCGTGCCCCGCACCGAATCCCCATCCTCCTCCGGGTCGTCACCGCCAGCGGCCGACACATCCACCACACACTGTGGGGCGGACGTCCCGGCCGCGCCAGCTGGTCCCGCCTCCGTCACGATCCCACCCCCAGGATCGATGGCGGAGGAGTCCTCTCTGGGTTCTATTGTGAAACTGGAGCCTGTAGGCACCAGCGGTTCAGGACCCCCCTCCACCTCCATCCCCAGGCCAATGACTGGGCCAGGGGAGACAGAAGTTCCGGACTCCGGGAAACCAGCCGGAGCCGAGACTGGAGGCGGCGAGAGGAGGCCATCTCCCGCTCCGCCAGCACCCACAGGCCCAGCAGATGGGGCAGCATTCTCAGTTCTAACTGGGTCGGGTGTCTCCTGGTTGGTGGTGGACTCCGGCTGGGAGGCCCGACCCTCTGGGGCCTCGCCCTCCCCTTCATTCAGGACACCCGACCCAGTAGCAGTGGCGGAATGGGCGGTTTCCCCAGGCTCCCCCACCACAAGCAGGGCCCCACTTACTCCTTCAGGAGGGGCCTCACGTACCGGGGCCATCCCCTCCCCTCCATCCTGAGGAATAGGGAGCACCTGCCCGGACTTTGCAGCCTTGGTGGTGGCGGTAGGGGGCACCTGAGGACCAGAAACAGGAGGCAGCTCCCCTCCAACAGATAGGCCCTGCACCTCAGGGCCCTGTGTTATTTCTGTGGAGGGGTGCCTTCTCCTCTTTTTCGCACTTGGGCGCGGAGACTCAGAGACCTCCATGTCATCAGAGGCCTCCGCCTCCGCACCCTTTTTTCCTTTTTTAGTCACCCTGGGCCTGAGCCCAGCCCTGGGACAGGTGGATTCCATGGGAATGGGCTTTGGGCTGAGCTCAGGCTCGGGTTGAGTCAAAGTGTCCAGGGGACGCGCCTCACGATGTTTCTTTTTTCCCCGCGTCTTCCTTCCGCTCGGACGGACGCTCCCCTCCCCGCCAGAGGCTGTGAAAACCACAGCCTCCGGAACCGACTGAGCGGTGTCTGTTGGATGTGCGGGGGGAGTGGGAGGAGGTGCTGTGGAACCACTCTGGGCCGCCGAGGTGGAGCTGGCGGCCGGGAGGTTGGGGCAGTTCTTACGAACATGCCCCACCCCCTTGCAGACGTGGCACCGCGCCCCGTCCGAGGTCCAAAAGACGCGGTAGGCCGTCCCCTGGAACTCCACATTAAATTGGCCCTCCGTGTCCTCCTCCCGCGCCAGCTGCATAAATAACTGGCGGCGGAAGGAGTAGACATGTTGGAGGCTGTGCTCCCGAAGACCAAGCCGGACTGGGATGATCCCCGACCTCACCTCCCCCAGATGGTGCAGGTGGGGGAGGAGGAGCTCACTGGGAATGAAGGGTGGAACGTTGGACAACATTATCCGATGCGCAGTGGCCCCCAGAGGGTCCACTGGCAGGAAGGTCCCCCCCACAGTGAGCCCTTTACTCAGGGCCAGGGACACCGCCCGCTCGGTCTTCAAAAAGAACACAGCCTTCCCATACATCTTTGAGGCCGCAACAATGGCCGAGGGGCCGACAACCACGGCCATTGCCTTAACGCAGGCCTCAATAGACATGTTGGGGTGGGGATAGCTCTTCACCCCATGGCTGCATGTCAATAATTTAAAGGGTGACGGGGCCACGTGGGCAGCCACAGAAGCTGCAGCTGCGTAGGTAGTAGAGGGCCCCGCCACCGGTGATGAAGGGCTTGCCATGGGTCCAAGAGCTAAACCCACCCCAAATTGTGGACTTGCACACCAAATATCAGCGATTTAACTGAAAATATTGAATGTGTAGTAAAGACAAACAAACAAACATCAGATTAGTGGAGAGGCTGAGGTAATAGAGGAGAGGCAAGGGCAGGCTGGAAGGGATGACTTGCTTTCTGGAGGTGGTGCTCACAGTACACTTAAAACAGTCTTTGAAGTTGGTCTTCCGGTCTTCTGGTTGGGGGAGTCGTCTTCACCTGGGTCAGCTGAAGCTGCCCAGGCACTATCTATCCCCTTCCGTCTGTTTAGCTGGGCAGCTTCAGCTGACCCAGGCTTGGCAATTGGGGTGGGGAGGGAGCTTTCCTGTGTGCTTTTGCAGCAGCACAGATTCCTGTTGAATTGGCAGCCCCACCCCTTGTTGTTCCAGCCACTTGTTCCTCCCCCAACAGTCCAAAGTAAATTACTGGTGTTCAGCACCCACCTCCAGACAAAGCCTTGTTTCCAACAAAAAAAGAATGTCACTTTCTTCTCTTTTAAAGGTGATTGTTGTTGGAGTTTTCCTCTGCTTGTTTGTAGAAGCTCTCCCTTGCTCAGTGTAGCTCCTCTCTCCACCTCTGCAACCTCCAACTGCCACCAGCACTGTCAGCTGCACCTCGTTGAGGCTCTCAACACTCAGGCTCCCAAATCAGTGGGCAGCCAATCCCAGTGCTGTACCTGCCCTGGGAGTGTTTGATGGGGACAGTGTAGAGGGAGCTTTACTCTGTATCTAACCCTGTTTTTTTTTTTTTTTTCTAACCCCCGTTTTTTTTTGAGGTGGCCTTTATACCCCAGGCCCCTTTTATATTTTTCATGACGAGGGGGCCTTTATCCCTCAGGCCCCCTTTATGTACATATTTACAGTTTTAAAATAAATTAAAACAGATAAATAAACAAAAAACTCAAATTAAAATGCCATTCTCGGCGTCGACGATGCACTCCAGTCCCTGCGGTGCCCACCGGTCGCGGAAGGCCTCAAGCGTACCGACTGACACCGCATGCTCCTTTTCCAGGGACACCCGGGCGCGAACGTAACCGCGGAAGAGGGGCAGGCAATCGGGGAGGACGGACCCCCCGACGGCCCGCAACCTGGACCTGTGAATTGCCACCTTGGCCAGGCCCAGGAGCAGACCGACGAGGAGATCCTCCTCCCGGCCCAAGCCCCTCCGCACCGGGTGCCCAAAGATCAGGAGCGTGGGACTGAAGTGCAGCCAGAATTTGAGGAGCAGCCCCTTCAGATACTCAAATAGGGGCTGCAACCTCGCACACTCCGTATAAATGTGGAACACGGACTCGTCCAGGCCGCAGAAAGTACAGCTGGCCTGGGAGTCCGTGAACCTACTTAAAAGCCTATTGCACGGGACTGCTCTGTGCAGCACCCTCCACCCCAGGTCCCCGATGTAAAGGGGGAAGACTCCCGCGTAGAGAGACCTCCATCGGGGTTTCCCCTCGCCGCCAGTTGGCAACGCGGACCGCCAGGGCGTGTCCGGCCGGCTGACGAGGGCGAGGAAGTGGAAAGTGTGCAGGAGCAGCCCGTACAGGAAACCCCTCCGCGCCGATTGGAATGGCACGGAGGGCATTCCCGAGAGGCGGCTCGGGTTGTGCGGGACCGGCTCCCGAGGAGGGTTTCGGGGCCTGGGTCCGATGAGCAGTTCCGGCCCAGCGGGGGTCAGCTCGGCCGGGATCGCTCCGCACTCCCGAGCCCCCTCGCCACCCGCAGTGAGGGGCGTCCCGGGGGTTTCGGCTACTCCTCCGCCCGCCGGACCGTCCCCGGAGTCGGCCGCCCGGACAGCCGAGGCGCTCTCCTCCGCCGGCGGGGGAGCGCCCTGACTGGAGGCGACCATGTTCCAGACTCGGAAAAGATCCCGGTAAAAGACAGGCAACTCCCTCAGAGAGGCGCGGCTAATGGACTCCACCGGGAGCTGCGTGTCGTCTTGAAGGCAGTGACACTGGCGGAAAAAATACGTCGCCAGCGCACACCATCTGGGAGGACGCTCGACGTACAGGTATCTCTGCAGGGTCCGAAGGCGGAGAGTCGCAGCCTGGGTGCGGACGCACACCAGCGACTGACCGCCCTCCTCGATCGGGAGACTCAGGACCGCGGCAGAGACCCAGTGTTTCCTCTTGCCCCAGAAGAAATCGACGAGTTTCTTCTGGATCTTGGTGGCAAATACAGGGGGCGGGGCCAAAGTGACCAACCGGTACCACAGCATGGAGGCCACCAGTTGGTTTATGACCAACGCTCGGCCCCTGTAGGAAAGCACTCGGAGCAGTCCTGTCCAGCGCCCCAGCCGAGCGGTGACTTTCGCCTCCAACTCCTGCCAGTTTGCCGGCCAGGCTTCCTCAGCGGGGCTAAGGTGGACTCCCAGATAGAGGAGGTGCGTGGTGCTCCACGCAAAAGGTGTCATCTCCTCCGGCAGGGAGTCCACCCGCCACTGACCAACCAGGAGTCCGGAACATTTCTCCCAATTGATCCTCGCGGAGGACGCGGCAGAAAAGGTCTGCTGGCAGTCGCGCATCCTCCGCAAGTCAACGGGATCTGTGATTGCGAGGAGCACGTCGTCGGCGTAAGCCGAGAGGACGACCCGCATGGCCGGCTCGCGCAGAGCCAATCCCGTCAACCTCCTGCGAAGCAGGCACAGGAAGGGCTCCACGCAGATGGTATACAATTGGCCGGACATGGGGCACCCCTGACGCACTCCTCTCCCAAATCGAAGGGGCGCCGTCAAGGACCCGTTAACTTTGACTAGACACTCTGCGGCGGCGTATAAAAGTCGGACCCGGGCCACGAAATGCGGCCCGAGTCCGAAAGCGCGCAGAGTCCCGAAAAGGTAATCGTGATCCACCCTGTCGAACGCCTTCTCCTGATCGAGGGAGAGAAAGGCGACCGACTGACCAGTCCTCTGGGAAAGATGGATCAGGTCCCGGACCAGGTGGATGTTGTCCTGGATGGACCGGCCCGGGACCGTGTAGGACTGGTCGGGGTGGATCATGTGGGCCAGCACGGAGCCCAGGCGGGTAGACATAGCCCGGGCAAAGATCTTATAATCCGTGCTGAGGAGGGAGACCGGACGCCAGTTTTTAAGCAGGCGGAGATCGCCCCTCTTCGGCAGCAGGACGATGACCGCCCTGCGCCACGAGAGGGGCATCTCCCCGGTCGCCAGGCTTTCCCCCAGGACCCGCGCGTAATCGTCCCCCAGGACGTCCCAGAACGCCCTGAGGAACTCCACGGTCAACCCATCCAGCCCTGGGGATTTGCCCCTCGAGAGCTGGTGGAGGGCGCCAGTCAGCTCCGCCAACGTGAGCGGAGCCTCCAATCCTTCGGCGCCCTCCGGGCTGACCTGCGGCAGGTCCTCCCACAAAACTCTGCGCGCATCCTCGCTGGACGGATCCGGAGAGAACAACGCACTGTAATACGTCCGGACCAGGAGGCCCATTCCCTCCGGATCCGTGATGGAGGATCCGTCGTCGGCCAGCAGCTCGACGAGCTGCTTACGGACCCCCCGCCATTTTTCCAGCGAGTAGAAGAAGGGTGAGGCGCGGTCCAAATCTTCCAGGATCTGGATCCGCGACCTCACGTACGCGCCTCGGGACCCTATGAGCTGCAGGTTCCTCAGCGCGCCCTTCTTCTCTTTGTACGCCTGCCACAGTGCCGGGTCCGCGACGGCATGACCGAGGCGGGATTCCAAGTCGAGCACCTCCCTCTCAAGGCGCCCGATCTCGGCTTCCCGCCTCTTGGTCGACCCCTTCGCGTACTCCTGACAGAAGACGCGGATGTGAGTCTTGCCCACATCCCACCATAGCCTCAAGGAGGGGAAGCCCCCCTGCTTCCTTCTCCAGTCGGCCCAGAATCGACAGAACGAGTCCCGAAATCGCACGTCCTCCAGCAGCCGGTTGTTAAAGTGCCAGTACGCGGACCCCGCCCGCGTGCGGAGCGGAGTGAACTCCGCCCACACCAGGCGGTGGTCCGAGCACGGCACCAGCCGCATGGAGGCCGCCGAAACGCGGGAGACGTACGCCTGCGAAATGTAGAGGCGGTCGATTCGCGACCCCCCTCCTCCAGACCTCCATGTGAAGGCGCTGGAGTCGGGATGGAGATTCCGCCAGACGTCCACCAAGTTCAGGGAGCTGATCAGTCCCCTCAACTTCTCCACCGACGCTTGGCCGCGCTGGGGACCGGAGCGATCCCCCACCTCGAGGGTGCAGTTAAAATCCCCCCCGAGGATGATGCACTCGCCGCTATCGATGGAGCTCAAGAGAGCGGACACTTCTTCAAAGAAGCGCGCTTGCAAAGCGCCGGGCCTGGGCGCGTACACGTTCACAAAGTGGAGCGGCACGCTACCCAGGCGAACGGCGAGGTGGAGCAAGCGGCCCGGCACTAGCTCCTTGACCCCCAAGATCTCCGGCTGAAAAGTCGGGGCCAACAAGATAGCCACCCCACTAGAAATAGGGGTGAGGTGACTCATGTAGACCCCACCCTGCCACTCCAGGAGCCAGGTGGCTTCGTCTCCCGGAACGGTGTGGGTTTCCTGCAGAAAGCTCACCGCGTATCTCCCTTCCCTAAGGACTGAGAGATTGTGAAATCTGCGGTGAGCCCCTCTGCTGCCGTTGATGTTGAGGCTGGCTATGGTTATCTTCATGTCAAAGGTACTTAAAACCCGTCACCAACAGCTCACTGTGAGGAGGGAGTGGAAGTGCACCTGGCCCTCCACTCCCCCAGCAACCCATTGAGGAACACATTAAAACGGCGCCTCTCAACCAGTTTCACGTCCGCGCGCTTGCCCGCTATCTTAAGGGCGGCACGGACGGACTGGATGATCAGCGCCAGATTCGACCAACGGTCGAGGGCCAGCTGAACTTTATTGCGGCAACCCCTGCAAGCCGCGAGGAAATCCCGGAGTTCCGCCGTGGGGATGAGAGGAGATTCGGTGGGAGGCACGAGGGACTCCACCACCTCACTGGCGATGGAATCAAGATCATCCTCCGTGCCCCGCACCGAATCCCCATCCTCCTCCGGGTCGTCACCGCCAGCGGCCAACACATCCACCACACACTGTGGGGCGGACGTCCCGGCCGCGCCAGCTGGTCCCGCCTCCGTCACGATCCCACCCCCAGGATCGATGGCGGAGGAGTCCTCTCTGGGTTCTATTGTGAAACTGGAGCCTGTAGGCACCAGCGGTTCAGGACCCCCCTCCACCTCCATCCCCAGGCCAATGACTGGTCCAGGGGAGACAGAAGTTCCGGACTCCGGGAAACCAGCCGGAGCCGAGACTGGAGGCGGCGAGAGGAGGCCATCTCCCGCTCCGCCAGCACCCACAGGCCCAGCAGATGGGGCAGCATTCTCAGTTATAACTGGGTCGGGTGTCTCCTGGTTGGTGGTGGACTCCGGCTGGGAGGCCCGACCCTCTGGGGCCTCGCCCTCCCCTTCATTCAGGACACCCGACCCAGTCGCAGTGGCGGAATGGGCGGTTTCCCCAGGCTCCCCCACCACAAGCAGGGCCCCACTTACTCCTTCAGGAGGGGCCTCACGTACCGGGGCCATCCCCTCCCCTCCATCCTGAGGAATAGGGAGCACCTGCCCGGACTTTGCAGCCTTGGTGGTGGCGGTAGGGGGCACCTGAGGACCAGAAACAGGAGGCAGCTCCCCTCCAACAGATGGGCCCTGCACCTCAGGGCCCTGTGTTATTTCTGTGGAGGGGTGCCTTCTCCTCTTTTTCGCACTTGGGCGCGGAGACTCAGAGACCTCCATGTCATCAGAGGCCTCCGCCTCCGCACCCTTTTTTCCTTTTTTAGTCACCCTGGGCCTGAGCCCAGCCCTGGGACAGGTGGATTCCATGGGAATGGGCTTTGGGCTGAGCTCAGGCTCGGGTTGAGTCAAAGTGTCCAGGGGACGCGCCTCACGATGTTTCTTTTTTCCCCGCGTCTTCCTTCCGCTCGGACGGACGCTCCCCTCCCCGCCAGAGGCTGTGAAAACCACAGCCTCCGGAACCGACTGAGCGGTGTCTGTTGGATGTGCGGGGGGAGTGGGAGGAGGTGCTGTGGAACCACTCTGGGCCGCCGAGGTGGAGCTGGCGGCCGGGAGGTTGGGGCAGTTCTTCCGAACATGCCCCACCCCCTTGCAGACGTGGCACCGCGCCCCGTCCGAGGTCCAAAAGACGCGGTAGGCTGTCCCCTGGAACTCCACATTAAATTGGCCCTCCGTGTCCTCCTCCCGCGCCAGCTGCATAAATAACTGGCGGCGGAAGGAGTAGACATGTTGGAGGCTGTGCTCCCGAAGACCAAGCCGGACTGGGGTGATCCTCGACCTCACCTCCCCCAGATGGTGCAGGTGGGGGAGGAGAAGCTCACTGGGAATGAAGGGTGGGACGTTGGACAACATTATCCGATGCGCAGTGGCCCCCAGAGGGTCCACTGGCAGGAAGGTCCCCCCCACAGTGAGCCCTTTACTCAGGGCCAGGGACACCGCCCGCTCGGTCTTCAAAAAGAACACAGCCTTCCCATACATCTTTGAGGCCGCAACAATGGCCGAGGGGCCGACAACCACGGCCATTGCCTTAACGCAGGCCTCAATAGACATGTTGGGGTGGGGATAGCTCTTCACCCCATGGCTGCATGTCAATAATTTAAAGGGTGACGGGGCCACGTGGGCAGCCACAGAAGCTGCAGCTGCGTAGGTAGTAGAGGGCCCCGCCACCGGTGATGAAGGGCTTGCCATGGGTCCAAGAGCTAAACCCACCCCAAATTGTGGACTTGCACACTAAATTACAGATTCACAGAAAAATTTGAAAAGACAAACAAACAAACAACAGGTTAGTGGAGAGGCTGAGGTAAGAGAGGAGAGGTAAAGACAGGCTGGAAGGGATGACTTGCTTTCTGGAGGTGCTGCTCACAGTACACTTAAAACAGTCTTTGAAGTTGGTCTTCCGGTCTTCTGGTTGGGGGAGTCGTCTTCACCTGGGTCAGCTGAAGCTGCCCAGGCACTATCTATCCCCTTCCGTCTGTTTAGCTGGGCAGCTTCAGCTGACCCAGGCTTGGCAATTGGGGTGGGGAGGGAGCTTTCCTGTGTGCTTTTGCAGCAGCACAGATTCCTGTTGAATTGGCAGCCCCACCCCTTGTTGTTCCAGCCACTTGTTCCTCCCCCAACAGTCCAAAGTAAATTACTGGTGTTCAGCACCCACCTCCAGACAAAGCCTTGTTTCCACAAAATGTCCCTTTCTTCTCTTTAATGGAGACTGTTGTTGGAGTTTTCCACTGCTTGTTGGTAGCTGCTCTCCCTTGCTCAGTGCAGCTCCTCTCTCCACCTCTGCAACCTCCAACTGCCACCAGCACTCTCAGCTGCACCTCGTTGAGGCTCTCAACACTCAGGCTCCCAAATCAGTGGGCAGCCAATCCCAGTGCTGTACCTGCCCTGGGAGTGTTTGATGGGGACAGTGTAGAGGGAGCTTTACTCTGTATCTAACCCTGTGCTGTACCTGTCCTGGGAGTGTTTGGTGGGGACAGTGTAGAGGGAGCTCTACTCTGTATCTAACCCTTTTTTTATATATACAATGTAGAGGGAGCTTTATTCTGTATCTAACCCTTTTTTTTATATACAATGTAGAGGGAGCTTTACTCTGTATCTAACCCCGTGCGGTACCTGTCCTGGGAGTGTTTGATGGGGACAGTGTAGAGGGAGCTTTACTCTGTATCTAACCCTTTTTTTTATATACAGTGTAGAGGGAGCTTTACTCTGTATGTAACCCTTGTTTTTATATACAGTGTAGAGGGAGCTTTACTCTGTATGTAACCCTTGTTTTTATATACAGTGTAGAGGGAGCTTTACTCTGTATAACCTGTTTTTTTTTCTGCACAAATTGAGTTTTATTATGCATTATTCATTTCCTTTACAGCAATGGGGAACTTGAGAGAAACAGCAAAAGTGACTCTGCAGGGGACCAGCAGCCCCGAGACGCCCTATGGCAATTCTTCGCCTCCTTCAGTAGTTCAATTCACAGTCTTGACCAGGATTTAAATTTTTTTTTTTTAAAAGCACCCTAGAGATTCTTCCACCCATTGCTGACAGAAGTGGCAATGAAACTAGTTGCTGTCCGCCTTCTCCTGATCAATAGTTTCTTTAGTGGGGAGAGTGTTTTTGACCTCTGTGTCAATCTTCTTCAACTTGCTCTTGTCGAAGGTGGAAATCTCCGTTAAGTCTCGTTTCTCTGCCATTTCAGTTAATCTGCCTTCTCCCAGAGCCTCCGTCACTTTCCTCCGCTCTTCAGGCGTGCTGTACCTGCCCTGGGAGTGTTTGATCGGACAGTGCAGAGGGAGCTTTACTCTGTATCTAACCCCGTGCTGTACTTGCCCTGGGAGTATTTTATGGGATGTCCTCGTGTGCATGTCTCAGTCCTACATCAGGTACTATCTTTGCCCTATTGGGATGAACCCAAGGCTAGGCATTTTGCTCAGGGAAGATTAAATTGTAATTGCGTAACTGGGCTGCAGTTCTTTACTTGCTGGAGGCTGTGAGTGAGGTAAGAGTTCTGAGAGCATGTCAGCTACTCCGCCCCCCTAGACTGAGAATGGTACATAGTTCATAGAGCAGGATAAAAATTAAAGTGCTGTCTTTAATAAAAACAAAAAGATTCTGGAAATAATCAGCAGGTCTGGCAGCATGTGTGGAGAGAAAAAGAGTTAACGTTTCAGATCAGTGGCCTTTCATCAGAACTGGCAAAGGCTATAAATGTAATAGGTGTTAAGGAAATAAAGCAGGGGTGGGGCAAGAGATAACAAAAGGGAAGGTGTTGATAGGACAGAGGGTCACAGAGAATAACTGACAAGGTCATGGAGCAAAGGCAAAAAGGGTGTGTTAACTCTCTGTCCTCTCTCCACAGATGCTGCCAGACCTGCTGAATATTTCCAGCATTTTTTTTTTTTTTTCAGATTTCCAGCATCTGCAGTATTTTAGATAGATAGGTAGATAGATTCTTGATAATGAGCGGGGTGGAAGGTTATCGGGGTAGGTGGAATTGTGGAGTAATCAGTTCAGCCATGAACTCATTGAATGGCGGAGCAGGCTCGAGTGGCCTACTCCTGCTCCTAATTCGTATTTTTCTTTTATTGAAGTGTTGTCTTTGTTTCTCTTGCAGGATGAAACGAGCAAATTCTCTGAATGTCCTGAATGTGGGCAGCAGGACAACTGGAGACACCTATCAGGTAAACTGTTTGTTTTGCTGCCCCTCTCCTGCAAGATCTCATCTTTTATCCAAGCAATTTAAGCTCCTTCTGATCAAGCTTTTAAAGTTATTTTTAATGGGGTTTACCTGGCTAACCTGGCACCCTCCCCCCACCGCCCCCCCCTCCTTCACCCATCTTCACTGCTGTGTATTAACCCTGCTCAGGAGGTAGCTCCTACCTCTGGATCAGAACGTTAGGGCTTTGCGTCCCACTGCTCTCTGCATGACATCACAGTGCAGTATTAAGGGAGTGCTGCATTGTCAGAGGCGCTGGGACCCTAGGGTCTCAAAGTTTCCTAGTCTGGAGCAGTACCTGGTAACCCCAAGGTCCTTTTAAACCCAGGGTTCAAGTCCCACTGCAAGACCCAAGCACAAAAATCGAGGCTGACAGTTCTGAGGGAGTGCTGCACTGTCAGAGGTGTTGTCTTTCGGATGAAACGTTAAACCAAGGCCCTGTCTGCCCCCTCGGGTAGCCGTAAAAGGTCTCCAGGCCAGTATTTTGAAGATGATCGGGGTGGGGGGGGGGAGCTGGTGGTTTCCTTGGCCCACTGGCCAATATTTATCCCTCAACCAACATTGCAAAAACACATTTTCTAGTCATTGTCACATTGATGTGTGTGGAATCTTGCTGTGTGCAAATTGGCTGCCACGTTTCCTACATTATAACAGTGACTATACTGTGCAAATGCAAGTCCTTTTCTTTCACCAGAAATTCCCATGAGTTTGTCCATGGCCACTTACTACCCCCGCCCCGCTCATTAGGCGGAGGTGTGACCCTATATGAATGAGAGAAATTAGTCATATTCTCTGGGTCCAGCAGTGGGCATAAGGGAACTTGGAACCACCACTGCTCAGAGCCTGAGAGGGGAGGGAGTATCTATTTTACAAGGCCAGTCATGCACAGACTCGATGGGCCGAATGGCCCCATTCTATGCTGTAATGACTATGATTTGATCCTTTACGGGGAACCAAATTTTTCAGCTCCAAATTTGGATGTCTTCATTTTGTTCAAGCAGTTCCCTTGCACAGATTTCAAGGCCAGTATCTCGGAATTCACTGTTCCCTGTTTCTTCTCTCTCCCCACCACCACCCCCCACCCCCCCACTCCCCTTGCAGCGGCCTTCCAGCAGCCTGACGGAATCCCGGGCTCTGAGCACCAGCCACAGCCACTTGGCACGCCGCGGGTCTCTGACCGAATCAGGCTAGGGCACACCTGGCATCAGGAGCGTCTGAAGTTACTCAGGACTCTGCAGTTTACTCCCCCACACCCACACAAGGCTCCCAGTTCTTGAAAAGTCTGAGATTCCCATTCAGTCTGGTATTAGGTGCAGCCAAATCCATTTCATTCACCTCCGAGGCAATGCCATAATGTTTGTATGCACAACATAGTTACATAGAATTTACAGTACAAACAGGCCACTCGGCCCAACTGGTCCCTGCTGGTGTTTATGCCCCAAATGAGCCTTTTCCCACCCTTCTTCATCTCACCCCATCAGCATATCCTTCTAATCCTTTCCCCCTCTTGTGTTTATCCAGCTTCCCCTACATAAACATAAATAGGAACAGGCCACACAACATCGTACTCTTATAAAATATATTCTGTGTTTCAACCCTCCCATGCCAGTATCTTCCTCCCCGATAATGCTACAATTAGCCCCTTTCTCTGCACTTACACTGGCCCAATTTACAACCAGTGCTGTGTACTTCATTGAATTACAATACATTTTATAGCACAGAAACAGGCCATTTAGCCCAACGGGCCTATCCTGGTGGTTATGCTGTACGAAAGCCTCCGTCCTCTTAACATATCTTATTCCTTTCTCCCTCATGTGCTTTTTGCTTCCCTTAAATGCCTCTCTCGAGACTATTAGTCTCATCTACTCCCTGTGATAGTGAGTTCTGCATTCTAACAACTGAGTAAAAATTTCACTGGGTGCAGAGGAGAGATATACATGCCACTCACCAGAATTGCTACTGGAAAACCAGGGGGCCAAGATTTCCTCTGTGTGATTTGGTTAAACCCTTTCATGATTTTATTACAAGAAGTATACACAAGAAGTTTTCCCTTCCCCCAGCTAGCTCCTTCCAGGACTTGTAATCCCATTGGAATTCCAATATCCTACAATTCAGGCTGGCAAGGAACTGCTTGCCTGTGTACTCAGTGTGGCTCTTCAGCAAAGAACCAGCGGTCATTGTGATGTAGTGTCGCTGTGGTATTTGGATCTCTAGCAAGCTGGTGCTGCTGTAGTGTAATTGCATTCTTGGACCGCGTCAGTTCCATCTTTAAAATGGGAAACCCAAAGGCAAAGATACTGCGAATGCTGGCAATCTAGAATCAAAACAGGAAAGGATGGAAAAAACTCAGCAGGTCAAGCCGCATCTGTGGAGAGAGACAGCGATGAGCTTTCATCATTCATGAAAGGTCCATCAGTTCAGGCGAAACGGCGCGGCCCTGAAACGTTAACTGATGCTGTTTGATCTGTGTCGTGTTTTCCGTTTTTACTTTAAAACTAGAGTGACACTGGCCAGTCCCCATAGCCTCCCATCACCCTGTCTAAAGCATTTCTACCAGGAGTTTGCAACAACCTCACTGCCTCTGTCCAGGAACATTCAACTGCTGCCATACAATTTATCACCAATAGATGTTGCTTCACCCTGTATTTCCAAATGTCATACATTAATGCACAGCAATGACATTGTACCCACCTGCAGGTGTGCTGCCTTGCTTTATAAACCTGAGAAGATCTGCCCGACTCAACAGAAACCTTTTTTGTTTTAAAGACAAATATTGGTTATCTGAAATAAAAACGGAGACTGCTGTCAGTACATGCAGGACCACCAGCATCTGAAAGAGAAAAGGCCAGTCAACACTTCAGCAGATCCTTCATTGCATCTGAAACATTAACCTACCCTTTTACTTTTGGTCAATGAGCTGCCTGCTCGTCTCAACAGCAAAGGTACAATGGGCCAAATGTCTACCTCCTGTCACTTGGCCCACACGACACGTCCTCCCACAGGTGTCTTTAATTCCCCATCACGATATTTAACTGCTTCTCAAGAACCTGGATACTTCACTGACCTGAAACGTTAACTCTGCTTCTCTCTCCACAGATGCTGCCAGACCTGCTGAGTATTTCCAGCATTTCTTGTTTTTATTTCAGATTTCCAGCATCCGCAGTATTTTGCTTTTATTTAACTGCTTCTTGAATGATTCCCGGAGTTCTCTTTTTCCCCATTGCCTACTTTAGTTCACTGCTGGCTGCTCCTTTTGCTACACTGTTCTATTCTCATCCCTGCGACATAATCCAATCAGCCTGAAAGACAACCCTTTCCAGATGCGATAGGTACATGGCCTTCATTCTGGATATATCGTTTGTATCCAGCTCTGGTTTGTTAGTGTCCTTAGGAATGGCATAATGGTATGCACGTGTAGCACTTAGTCCCTGAATCATATAAAGGTTAAGCGATGAGTAGTTTAGGCGTTACATAACCTGCCCCACCCAGAACAGGGTATTCACAAAAAGTCTTAGAGACTTTGTTCAAATGGCTTAATGCATTTCACATGCAGAAATGTAACTCTCACTGCAGTGAGCACAGGTTAAATGCCACAGTGTGAGACCACAGGTCAAACAGGGCAGGGCGGGTTGGTGGATCTCAATACAAGGTGAGTGTGTCTTGTGAGTCTCGGATCCACCCCCCAATGTTTTGCACGAAATGTTGTAGGCGATAGTAAAATCAATAG
This sequence comes from Heterodontus francisci, assembly GCF_036365525.1. Taxonomy (NCBI): domain Eukaryota; kingdom Metazoa; phylum Chordata; class Chondrichthyes; order Heterodontiformes; family Heterodontidae; genus Heterodontus; species Heterodontus francisci. Next base: position 7,825,353 of record NC_090410.1, on the reverse strand, counting down.
AGATGTGCAGGCCCAGCCACACTCAGTCAGAACAGGGTATAATGTGGAAGCTTAAAAAAGACAGCCGGCGACCCACTTGAAAGGAGCCTGCTGGTGCAAGGGGATGTTTCCACATCAGGTAGGAGAAATCGGGGTACTTCATAGGAAGCGTTGTGTATGTGGGATGTGGGTGGGGGGTGCATGAGAGATTTAATAGCATGCACCACAATTTCGAAGAGAAACTAAGGAACCAATTTTTACATGGTAATTTTTGGGTCAATGCTCGATTGGAAGGGGAGACACTTGTGTCTCAGTAAGTACCTATCGATCCTCTGTACATATTGCACTCGAAATCATCCAAACAAATGTTATTGCCTTCCACTGCAGGCTCAAGCTTTTAGCACGTTGCTGGTTAGTTCGGTTGTGAAGTGTTTAGTCATGTTCTGAATACTGTATCAAACTACTGAAAACTGTGACATTTTGCAATTGTTATTTATGTTTTGAGAAAAAAAAGTACAATAAAAAGTTTATTTGGGATTTCATTTAAATAAAAGTGTAACATAGTTTTGATGAAGGGTCCAGGCCATCACAAGAACTCACCCAGTGCAGGAAGAAGTTCAATGAACTCACAAGGGCAGCTAAGGTAAGTCGAGGCACTGTTGCCAATCCTGTATTCCTGATGGAGGCTGCACTCACCTCTTGCCCCTCATTTTGTTTTAAATCATCACCTGGGCACAGGGAAAAGAGCAAACTCTGCAAACACTGAAATACCATCTGAACTCTCAGCCACCCAGATAGCCTGAACCTCCACAGTACTGGGCCTCCATAGGGAGCGGATCCACAAGTGATTCTACTAGTCTTGGAGTACACTTAAAGGGACAGTACACCAGTTCCACCTCATCGAAGGATGTGCACATTCATATGTGCATGCCACTTGCCCGCCTGAAACAATGTCTGCTCTGCCTACCAAGTTGTGCAACCACTGACAGAAAACAGGAGCTGGAGGAGCACCAATACTGTAGCTCTCAACACCACACAAACGGGGAGCTCTGCAAGTGATAGGGAGATACTGGAAATAAGGTTAAGAAAGGCAGGGCACAGCCCATCATTCCTAGTGTCCACTTTGTGTGCTTTCTTGCGTTGCCGTGCCCCTCTGTCTCCAAAGTCAAATGTCGCTGTTGCAAATCCAGGTCTGAGGGGAAAATGTCCAAAATAAGGGTTTGCGATTGATACAGTCCATGCTGTCCAGGTCCGCAGGCTCTTCGCTTCTGCCCATCTCAGCTGATAAGGGCAGCAGCTGCACCTCGCAGCTCCCAGTCTAACTTACCCCAGTGCATCGCAGATGGGAAAAGCAGAACACTCGTGTTTGCTGAACCGTGTGCTCTCGTTATAATATGTAATTGACTGACTTGGGCTGAGTCACAGGAACGGCCAAAAAAGCATGTGAGAATTTGGAATGAGCGGGGTTTAATTGCCTTAAAGTGGAAAAACAGCAAAAATAGTTTCTTTCCCATTTTGCTGCCTGGACTGCTCCCTCAAGTGCAGTAGAAGATCCCAAGGTACCATATTGAAGAGCTGAGGAGATTGCCACAATTTATCCCTCAACCAACATCAATAAAACAGATAATCTCATTACTGCTGTTTGTAGGAGCTTAATTGGCTGCAAAGTGATGTGTGGTGTCCTGAGGTTGTGAAAGGTGCTGTTTGCTCCTGATTTTAACTGGGTGAGCGTGGAGTGAGTGGGTTGAGTATCAAGCATGCCCTGACCCTTCAGCCTGAGGCCCAAGCCAAACTCCCACTCGAGCCTGGTGTCAAAGTTCCACAACAGTCACGCAAGTGGTGCGTAAGTGATTGGGAAGCCTGGGACCCGAGATGCCTCATTTGGGAATCCTACTCATGACCCACGAATACCTTTAGAGGACAAAATTTTCAACCCTCTACTCGGCCCGCTGCTTCTTCACTCCTGGTGAAGCTAATGATGTTGCCACCTCTCTAGAATCGTCTTGCAGTCTCCGGGAATTAAAGATTAATCTATTGGACACTGCTGAAAGCAAAACCCAGAAGATAAATGATAGTTTATTTTCCTTTGAGCACTTTTGTTTATTTGTTATAAAAATATTGGAGATTTGAGGAGGGGAGGCAGGAAATCGTGTGACTAAACCTCCAGGAATATGTCCGACCGCAGTTGGTCACCCAAAATTAGCACCCGGCATTGATAGCAGCTGTTCGTTGTTAAATTGCCATCGAGGTCTGAATCGCATCATCGAATGTGAATGAGGTCATCACCTGCTGCCCAAGCTCTGCATGTTAAATGGCAATAGGAGCTGGGACTTTAACCCCATGATCACCCCATTCTCATCAGGCAAAGGGGGTTAAAATTGGGGCTTTTATAAGTGCAAGCTTTTTCATGTTATCTCTGCCCAACCTTACTAATGTCAATGAGATAGTCAAGAAAATTGTCTCTTTTAAAAATGAATACTGTTTCCAGGCCAACATTATTAGTTACTCAGGGATGTGATGCAGTGAAAGCAACAAAGTTATGCTAAACCTTTATAAATCATTGGTGAGGCCTCATCTGCAGTAATGTGTCCAATTCTCAGTACCAGCTTAGGAGAAGTTGCAGAGGAAGATTTTACCAGAAAGGTACCAGGGATGAGGGACTTTAGTTATGTGGAGAGACTGGAGAAGATGGGTTTGTTCTCTTTAGAGCAGAGAACGTTAAGGGGAGATTTAACAGAGGGATCCCAAATCATGACTGGTTTTGAACAAGTAAATAAGGAGAAAGTTTCTACTGGCCAGGAGGGTTGGGAACCAGTGGACACAGATTTTAGATAATTGGCAAATGAATCAGGGGATGAGGAGAGATTTTTCTTACACGGTGAATTGTGATCTGGAACGCGCTGCCTGTAAGTGTGGTGGAAGCAGATTTAATAACTTTCAAAGGGGAATTGGATAAATACTTGAAAAGGAGACATATGTAAGGCTATGGGGAAAGAGCAGGGGGGAGTGGAACTAGTTGTACAGCTTGATTGCCTGTGTACTTACGCGCACCAATTCGCTTTCATCCATCACCCCTGTGCTCGCTGACCTACACTGGCTCCCAGTTAAACACCACCTCAATTTTAAAATTCTCATCTTTGTTTTAAAATCCCACTGTGGCCCCGCCCCTCCTTATCTCTAATCTCCTCCAACACCCACACCTCTCCAAGATCTCTGCGCTCCTCTCACTCTGGCCTCTTCAGTATTCCCGATTTTTAATCGCTCCATCATTGGCAGCCGTGCCTTCAGCTGCCTAGGCCTCCCAAGGTCTGGAATTCCCTCCCTGAACCTCCACCTCTGTACCCTCACTTTCCTCCTTTAAGACACTCCTTAAAACCGAGTTCGTTGAACAAGCCATCTGCCCTTGTGTGGTTCGGTGTCAAATTTCGCTTCACAACGCTCCTGTGAAGCGCCTTGGGATGTTTTATTATGTTAAAGGCACTATATAAATGTAAGTTGTTCAGAGCTGACACAAGCTTGGTGGGCTGAATGGCCTATGCTGCATGATTGTATGATTCATTGTGAGGCCAGGACTGCTCTGAGAGCCAGTAATTAGTTCTGATTCCCTGCCCATTAAAAAGGCTGCACACAGGATTTAAGCAATTCTCTGTTACAGCTGTTCAGGGACTTCTTAACACAGACAAGAGATAAATGCTCAGATCAGAAAGGAGAATGAAGGAATTAGTCAGCAGGCAAACACTGGCTGGACAGACTCTGCCTCCGATCGGATGACTCACTGGCAGCTTTTAACTTAATTGGCTCTTCGTTGCCAGAATCTGACGTCAAAAACCTGTGAATTCCTTTGCAACACATTCCTTTGTTCATTATTTTAGCAGAGGCATCAACTAATTTAAAAATGAACACCTGTAAAATTGATAGCGGTATTAACTGTACACCAATATCCCCAACAGTAATTTCTAGGCTTCTGTCTATTACTATCCAACTCTGTCTCTAACTGGATTTGTTTGTTGCTCTCTATCTCTCACACTTTTCCATTTTCTCTCTCATTCTCTGCCCCTATCTGCATTCATGTCTCTTTGTCTGATTGACTGGCTGTGTCTGCTTCTCTCTCTCTCGTACCTCCCTGTTTTTCCATTTGCCTCTCTCTCTCCCTGTCTCCCTTCCTGTGTTTTCTTTATCTGCCTGTTTATGTCAGCTGTGGCTCAGTGGGTCACACTCACCTCTGAGTCAGATAATTTGTGGGTTCAATTCCCACTGCAGAGACTTGTACATAATTCCGGTTGACACCACAGTGCAATGGCGAGGGAGTGCTGCACTGTCAGAGCTGTCGGCTTTCAGTTAACGCGTTAAACCAAGGCCTCATCTGCCTTGGAATAGGAAGGGTGCAGTCACGATGTTGGGGGTTTACTACAGGCATCCCAACAGCCAGTGGGAGGTAGAGGAGCAGATATGTAGACAGATTTTGGAAAGATGTAAAGGTAACAGGGTTGTAGTGGTGACTGATTTTAACTTCCCCTATATTGACTGGGACTCACTTAGTGCTAGGGGCTTGGATGGGGCAGAATTTGTAAGGAGCATCCAGGAGGGCTTCTTGAAACAATATGTAGATAGTCCAATTAGGGAAAGGGCCATACTGGACCTGGTATTGGGGCATGAGCCCAGCCAAGTGGTCGAAGTCTCAGTAGGGGAGAATTTCAGGAACAGTGACCATAATTCCATAAGTTTTAAGGTACTTATGGATAAGGATAAGAGTAGTCCTCAGGTGAAGGTGCTAAATTGCAGGAAGGCTAATTATAACAATATTAGGCAGGAACTGAAGTATTTAGATTGGGGGCAGCTGTTTGAGGGTAAATCAACATCTGACATGTGGGAGTCTTTCAAAAGTCAATTGATTAGAATCCAGGACCAGCATGTTCCTGTGAGGAAGAAAGATAAGTTTGGCAAGTTTCGGGAACCTTGGATAACGAGGGATATTGTGAGCCTAGTCAAAAAGAAAAAGGAAGCATTCATAAGGGCTAGAAGGCTGGGAATAGACGAAGCCCTTGAGGAATATAAAGAAAGTCGGAAGGAACTTAAGCAAGGAGTCAGGAGGGCTAAAAGGGGTCATGAAAAGTCATTGGCAAACAGGATTAAGGAGAATCCCAAGGCTTTTTATACGTATATAAAGAGCAAGAGGGTAACCAGGGAAAGGGTTGGCCCACTCAAGGACAGAGGAGGGAATCTATGTGTGGAGCCAGAGGAAATGGGTGAGGTACTAAATGAGTACTTTGCATCAGTATTCACCAAAGAGAAGGACTTGGTGGATGATGAGTCGAGGGAAGAGAGTGTAGATAGTCTGGGTCATGTCGTTATCAAAAAGGAGGAGGTGTTGGGCGTCTTGCAAAGCATTAAGGTAGATAAGTCCCCAGGGCCTGATGGGATCTACCCCAGAATACTGAGGGAAGCAAGGGAGGAAATTGCTGGGGCCTTGACAGAAATCTTTGCATCCTCATTGGCTACAGGTGAGGTACAAGAGGACTGGAGAATAGCCAATGTTGTGCCTTTGTTTAAGAAGGGTAGCAAGGATAATCCAGGAAATTATAAGTCGGTGAGCCTTACATCAGTGGTAGGGAAATTATTAGAGAGGATTCTTCGGGACAGGATTTACTTCCATTTTGAAACAAATGAACTTATTAGCGAGAGGCATTATGGTTTTGTGAAGGGGAGGTCATGTCTCACTAACTTGATCGAGTTTTTTGAGGAAGTGACGAAGATGATTGATAGAGGAAGGGCAGTGGATGTTGTCTACATGGACTTCAGTAAAGCCTTTGACAAGGTCCGTCATGGCAGACTGGCACAAAAGGTGAAGTCACACGGGATCAGAGGTGAGCTGGCAAGATGGATACAGAACTGGCTCGGTCATCGAAGACAGAGGGTATCAGTGGATGGGTGCTTTTCTGAATGGAGGGCTGTTCCGCAGGGATCAGTGCTCGGACCTTTGCTGTTTGTATTATATATAAATGATTTGGAGGAAAATGTAGCTGGTCTGATTAATAAGTTTGTGGACGACACAAAGGTTGGTGGAGTTGGTGGACAGTGATGAGGATTGTCAGAGGATACAGCAGGATATAGATCGGTTGGAGACTTGGGCGGAGAAATGGCAGATGGAGTTTAATCCGGATAAATGTGAGGTAATGCATTTTGGAAGGTCTAATGCAGGTGGGAAGTATACAGTAAATGGCAGAACCCTTAGGAGTATTGACAGGCAGAGAGATCTGGGCGTACAGGTCCACAGGTCACTGAAAGTGGCAACGCAGGTGGATAAGGTAGTCAAGAAGGCATATGGCATGCTTGCCTTCATCGGTCGGGGCATAGAGTATAAAAATAGGCAAGTCATGCTGCAGCTGTACAGAACTTTAGTTAGGCCACACTTAGAATATTGCGTGCAATTCTGGTCACCACACTACCAGAAGGACGTGGAGGCTTTGGAGAAGGTACAGAAGAGGTTTACCAGGACGTTGCCTGGTCTGGAGGGCATTAGCTATGAGGAGAGGTTGGATAAACTCGGATTGTTTTCACTGGAACGACGGAGGTGGAGGGGCGACATGATAGAGGTTTACAAAGTTATGAGCGGCATGGACAGAGTGGATAGTCAGAAGCTTTTTCCCAGGGTGGAAGAGTCAGTTACTAGGGGACATAGGTTTAAGGTGAGAGGGGCAAAGTTTAGAGGGGATGTGCGAGGCAAGTTTTTTTACAGAGGGTGGTGAGTGCCTGGAACTTGCTGCCGGGGGAGGTGGTGGAAGCAGGTACAATAGCGACGTTCAAGAGGTATCTTGACAAATACATGAATAGAATGGGAATAGAGGGATACAGTCCCTGGAAATGCAGAAGGTTTTAGTTTAGACAGGCATCAAGATCGGCGCAGGCTTGGAGGGCCGAATGGCCTGTTCCTGTGCTGTACTGTTCTTTGTTCTTTGTTCTCAGTTGCATGTAAAAATAAAATCCCGAGACACTATTCAGAGAATAGCGAGGGAGTTCTCCCCAGTGTCCTGGTCAATATTTGTCCCTCAACCAGCATCAGTAAAACTGGTCATTAGCACATTGCTGTTTTTGGGAGCTTGCTGTGCACAGTTGGCTGCTGCATTTCCTACTTTACAACAGTGGCCACGCTTCAAAAGTACCTCATTTGCTGTAAAGCATTCTGGGACGTCCTGAGGTTATGAAAGGTGGCTATATAAATGCAAATCTTTTTTAAAGATCTGCCTCTATTTTTCACTGTGTTGCTATTTGTTCTCTTAGACCCTCTCTCCATAGTTTTTCTCATTCGTGTTCTCTGTCACTTTCTCTATTTATCGCTGTGTCCCTCTCCTTTTACCATTCCTTTATTGAAGAAAGCAAAACGAGATTGGCTGGTGGCGTCTGGGGGACTGCAAACGGAACATTAAAGCCGTAAAACTTGGAGCAAATTTTCTGCCATTATCGGCCTTGGCTGTGAAGAGCTTCATTCTTCAATCAATTTTAATGTCGGGGAGTTGTTCCAGATTATCAGCTGCTCACAGAAACCTTCACACTGCCCTGCCAGCTCAAAAACTCTCTCTACAAAGCTTCCACGTTTGAGAATGTTCCAGAAGGAGAGAACATTTGACATTCACCCAAGCCTACCTAGTCTTATAGGAATCTAGTGCTCAGCCTCCATCCTGTCATATCTCAAAGTCATGGATTTGAAAAGAGTCACCCTTTATGTATATCACACTGATTAATTGAATCAAATAGTGACATCGAAAATTTATGGCACAGCAGGAGTCCATTCAGCCCATCGTGTCAATGATGTCACAAAACCTATCCAGCCTATTTCCACATTCTAGTTCTTGGTCAGTCGGTTACGGCACTTCAAGTGCATACCCAAGGATTTTTTAAATATTATGAGGGTTTCTGCCTCTACCACACTTTCAGGCAGTGAGTTCCAGATCCTCCATCACTACCCTCTGGGTGAAAATATTTCTCCTCAACTGCCCTCTAATCCTCTGCTAATTATTTTGACCTCTCTGGTTCTTGACTCAAACATCAGAGGGTATAGTTTTTCCTCGATCTGCTCCATCCAAACCTCTTATTTTGAAAACCTCTCTTAACAAGCTCGGTTCTTCGAACAGTCCTAACTTTTCCCAAACTCTCCTCATTACTGAAGCAGATGGAAGGGAAAACCTTAGCCAGTCATTTCACTTCTGGTATCTATTCACTGGTCTCTGCCTTAAAGTGCAACCCCCCACCCCTCTCCTTGGATATCAAAGGAGAGAGTGCTCAGGCTGGTACTTGTCAGCGATGCCTCCCCATGGTTGAATAGCCTGCTGGCAATCACTAGGGACACTCAGGTTTTCCTTGTATATTTCCCAGAGGGAGCCCCGTGCTTGATCTCAGGGAGGGAAATTTCAAAAACAGCGTGCTGACAATACCAGTGAAGGAAGTCTCTTAAAGTACAAAAGTGTAATATTGATTTTATTTGGAAAAAAAAGAATAGACACTTTAAGTCACCTTCTGTCAAACAGCAACAATGACTGTGGTTGGATTAAGTGCTGTATCGCCTCACTCTACCATCCTGTGCTGCAGCAATGTCCAAGTTTTGGTCTTTGTGTGTAATTTGGCTCTGTCCCATGAAACCTCAAGGGGTCATAGTTGAAGGTTTAACCCCTGTTCCCATGAATTTGCATCTCTCTCCATTTATTAATGCCAGATATCCGTATTCTGATTCAGGGGTCATTGGTCAATGTGGTAACAGCCTTACCCAAACCTCAAACTCGATAATCCAACAAGTAAGGGATGCAAACACAAATGGGGTGGTGTTACCTAGACACCATGGGCCCCAGCTGACTGCAGTTTGGACTGTGCTGCAGAGTGGAATTCACAGCGAACATAACCCAATGTATACCAAGGACACAGATTTGTCTGTACGCACAGTCCAATTAATAAAGGCTTATGCTATTAAAGAAACAGAGCCTCTTCTGGTAGACAGAAACGGGATCAACTCTTGTCACGTGCTGCACACTGCATTAGACCAGGGGTGATCGTACTGTGGTCCCCCTTTCCCCCTCCGAGATGTTGAACACCAGCTCTCCTGACACCAACTTGTTTCATACTCCCTCTGGCTATTGGTGTCCGCTGCTTCTCCAGGATACAAGAGTGAGACGGGCTTTGTGGGAGATGGAGGAGCTGGTATCTGGGGGGACGGTGGGGAGGGGGGGCAGACTGTTCTGTTCTAACTTCTCAGTCAGGGCAACAGTTCAGATGCTGCGACTGGCCTTCGCATCACAACGCTAGGGAAATGAGAGGTTGGTGTGGTGGAATTAGCCAGGTTTTCTACACCATCCACTCGCCCCTACTGGGAATAACACACAAGGCCAGGATCAGGCTTGGGTGTGATGCCCTTCAGGGTTGAATAGCAACATTTCGAGGAGGAGGCCATTCAGCCCCTCGAGCCCGTTCCACCATTCAATTAGATCATGGCTGATCTGTATCTTAACTCCATTTACCCATCTTGGTTCCGTACCCCTTAATACCATAACCCAACAAATATCCATCTCCGTTTTGACATTTGCAATTGACCCCCTCATCCCCGCCTCAACAGTTATTTTTTTGGGTTGGGGGGGGTGGAAGAGAGTTGCAGGTTTCTGGTCCCTTGCCCTCAACTCCTCCCACCAGAGGAAACAGTTTCTATCTGCCCTATCAAAACCTTTAATCATGTCAATCACCTCAATTAGATCCTTTAAAGAGGAAATGAAACCCAGGTGTCTTTGAATTACCAGCAATGTGTTGACACACAACTTGCCAACAACATCCGACTGGTCTCTCGTGAATCCTGGTCAGAAAAGAGTGCAATAGAAATTGTTCGAGATACAAGTGAAGAGGTACTGTTTCGTTAAAGTAAGTCTACTTTCAAAATCAGCTTGACACAGCATGCAAACACGTTTGTGAAGGGGACAGGCAGATGCAGCTACTGTGCAAAGAAACATTGCTTTTCAGTTTGTTTTGAAGATACAAGAAGTTAGCAGCGATTTTGAACTCCGAGCTGACGAGGTTTCCCCCCACAACCCCCCCCCCCCCCCACCCCCCCAGCAACCTCCTGTGATTTCCTCTGCTCTTCCCCGCCCCACCATCTTCCAGTGTCTCTGTTTTGTTCCTCCCTAAGTTTCCTGCCCTCCCAAGAGGGCATCATCTGTCTTTGGGTGGGATAGAGCCACCTGTTCCCCAGGCATGAGTCGAGTCAGTGAGTGGATGTTGCACTGTGGGGTGCATCACAGCAGAGCTCATCGCCAACCTCTCCCAACATTCACGTGTGCAACTGAAAAGTTGCCAGCAGCAGGGGACGCCTGCCTGCCTTTATGTACCTTTCCCCTCCACCCCCTTAGCTCAGGGCAATTCTAGCCCTCCATAGCTGCACTTGGACAGGACTTGCTTCATAAGTCTGATCAGATCACCATAGTGTCTAGAGATCAGAGTTTCCAGATCCTGTGACCAACATCATGTTAAACATGCTGAGAAGTCTAACACGATGGAATCTGAGATCTGAAGATCTATTACAATTTTTAAAAATAACAGTAATTTCCCACTCCTGGATAAAATTCTTTCGCAGAGGTGCTGTGATAAATTGTTTCAAGCCCATTGAGTTTCTATGATGAATTGAGGCAATCCACCTTCAGACTTTTTTTTCGCACTTGAGTGTGTTAAACCTTTCGAACAATGCGGTTCTGAATGTCCAAATGTAAGTTTGTGGTTTTCCACGAATTTTTTTTTTTTTTAACGCAGTGAGTTGTTGTGATCTGGAACGCGCTGCCTGAAAGGAAGCAGATTCAATAGTAACTTTCAAAAGGGGAACTGGATAAATACTTGAAAATTAAAAATCTTGCAGGGCTATGGGGAAAGGACGGGGGTAAGTGAGACTAATTGGATAGCTCCTTCAAAAGAGCCAGCACGGAGCATATCGGCAAGTCTCCTTTGCCTGTGTTTTCCATTCTTTTGTTACCGAGGACGTAAATAGGTGGACATCGATCTGCAAGAAAAGGACAAGTCGTCGACTTTCTCCTTAAATACCTTACAACCTTGATTTGCAAATCCTCATAATGCTGCAGGTGCAGGAGTGTGTATGTGCCACTGGAGGCCCTCTGTGAGCTACATAAACAGCCGTGGCTGCAAAGCAGAGCTGCGGCATTTGAATTGAATTCTTTTTTTAAAAATTCATTCCCGGGATGTGGGCGTCACTGGCAAGGTCGGCATTTATCGCCAATCCCTAGTTGCCCTGAGAAGTTGGCGGTGAGCCACCGCCTTGAACCGCTGACTTTGGAATGGGTTTGATGTAACTGAGTGTCTCACTGGGCCCCTTCACAGGGCAGTTAAGAGTTCAGCCACGTTGCTGTGGGACTGGAGTCACAGAGGCCCAGACCGGGGTCCCAGACTCTTTAAGACATTCTACGGATTCTAGCTCTTTGATCATTAGCAGTTAGTTAGTAGACTCCCTGCTGTTGAGAAGGTTGTGATTAAAGGTCTTTCATCTATTCCGCTGTGTTCTGAAGTGAGAATCGTTGTAGGAACATTATTGGTGCTGAAGTCTTTACAAGCTTTAGCCAGGATCAGCTCAGTGGCTCAAGATGAGATTTTACAGATTCTGTGACAAATTTTGAGGCCTAATGGGTTCGGTTGCCAACTGGAGAGGGTCAGAGGTCATAGATATTGGGCATCAGAAGCCATGATAGCAGCAGTTGACTTATTTGCATGGACGGTTAACCAGTGACTGTGACAGTTCACGAGCGAGTCATAGTTCCTTTCAGAGAATATCACCATGGTCCAGAAAAGATAGTTACGTTGAGTCCACAGCACAGACTCAGGCCATTCGGCCCAACTGGTCCATTCTCCACACGAGCCTCCTCGCCTCCCCTCTTTATTTCACCCTATCCGCACAACCTTCTGTTCCTTTTCCCCTCCTCTGCTCAGCTTCCCCCTTTAATCTGTGTGGAACAGGATGACTGACCAGGATTTGAACCAGGGACCTGTCATGAATTCCAAAGCCAGAGCCATACCCCGAGACCAACAAGCCACAAAAAATGAGCAGCTGGAACAGGAATCAAAAGTCGTGACCTCGGCATTGTTAGGGAGGACACTCTAACCAACTGAGCTAACTGGCCCTTGAATGAGACAACAGGAGCCCGCCATGGTGTCATGTGGCAAGGGAATGGCGCCATTAGGGATGGCAGTGGGATGGGAATGTGCAACATTCAGCATTCCCTTTCATATTACTGGTCAAGTATGCTTGAAGTGAAAGTAACAGATTTTAAGATAAATATTAAGACAAAGAACGGATCAATGGATGAAGCACGAGCGTAATTATTGGAGTACACTATTCCCATATGGAAGGCTGTGATTCCAAGGAGCTCAATGAGTCAGTCCCTTCACCCTCATCACTTAATCCTGTTGCAGAGACAGGGGAATTTTTATAAAAGTAATTCTGGGGATGTGGGCATGGCTGGCAAGGCTGACCTTTATCACCCATCCCTAGTTGCCCCTTGAGAAGGCGGTGGTGAGCCTCCTTGAACCACTGCAGTTCAATTGGTGTAAGTACACCCACAGTGTTGTTAGGGAGGGAGTTCTAGGATCTTAACCCAGGAACAGCCAATATATTTTTCCCAAATCAGGATGGTGTGTGACTTAAAGGGGACTTGCATCTGCTGCCCTTGTCCTGGGTGGTAGAGGTCGCGGGTTTGGAAGGTGCTGTCGAAGGAGCCTTGGTGAGTTGCTGCAGTGCATCTTGTAGATGGTACACACTGCTGCCACTGTGTGACGCTGGTGAAGGGAGTGAATGTTGAAGGTGGTGGATGGGGTGCCAATCAAGCGGGCTGCTTTGTCCTGGATGGTGTCGAGCTTCGCAAGTGTTGTTGGAACTGCACCCATCCAGGCAAGTGGGGAGAGTATTCCATCACACTCCAGACTTGTGCCTTGTAGGTTTCAGACAGGCTCTGGCGGGGGATGGGGGGGGTGGGGGGGGGGGGGGTGGTCAGGAGATGAGTTACTCACCACAGAATTCCCAGCTTCTGACCAGCTCTTGTAGAGACAGTATTTATATAATTGGTTTAGTTCAGTCTCTGGTCAATGGTAACCCCAAGATGTTGGGATTCAGCGATGGTAATGTCATTGAATGTCAAGGGGAGGTGGTTAGATTCTCTTGTTTGAGATGGTCATTGCCTGGCACTTGCGAGAATGTTATTTGCCACTTGTCAGCCCAAGCCTGGATGTTGTCCAGATCTTGCGTGCAGGTACAGACTGTTTCAGTATCTGAGCAGTGGCACTGCACACTGTGCAATCATCAGAGAAACAGCCCCACAGGAATGACTTGAGTTCATAGGCACTTACAGGAAATACCTTCGCCCGTACCGGGAATGGCTGCTGCCAATGGGATTTACTTAAGGTCAATGGCTGTGAAGAAAGACTTTCCTTTTCACCAGCTGGTCCCGTTAAGAGTCTTCGGTTGGGTTGTTCATTAAACTAACATCTCTAATAAGTGATACGGTGAACCTAACTCACAAGGTGAAGGGGCACTGAAGGGAGTCTGCAGGAAATAGTAATGGGATGACTTTGACTGAGCCAACTCACAATGCAATGGGAGTGAGTGACCTGTCAGTGTATAAATATCTTCTGCCCGGGGGTGTGGACGGCACAGGGAACTGTTGTTGACTCTAGCTGGATGGGGGAAAAATGGCCATACTCACTTAAGGAGCAGAGAGAGAAGACTGCAGTTGAGACACTGAGAGTCAACAAGATACTCAATGGTAAAAAGTATCTCGGCTGAGCTGGATCCTGCCTTCACCCAATTTCCCCAGGAAGTGGGGGTGGTGCTGGATGGTGGTGAGGAGCAGGAGCTCTGGTTGATTCTCCCCCAGCACCCCAAGCTCAAGGTCTCAGAGACCGGGGACACATACCAGAGATGGAATCCTGGACTGTAAGCCTCAGTACCACACCTAGTGGTGTCTTCATCAGTGAGCGAGCGAGGGGGTGGGGCTGAGGGAAGAGCGCACATGTTTTGCCATGAATAAAATGTCGTTTCAAGTAAAGCCGTGCAGGACTGGGAGGAGGGAGAGGGGAAAGCCAACTCCAGATTCTTAATCTAGTTAGCGAATCTACATGACTTGTAAATAAAAATTTTTTTAAAAGGCTCTTAAAATACAAAGGCTCCGATCCGCTCCACACCAGGCAGTCTGGAACCATAAGACAGGTTCAGCAATGTTGGGCTGCTCGAGAGAGAAGGAAAAGTGATCTTTCTCTCCAGTGGTGGATGGACCACCAAGCCCAGTCTGCCTTTCTCTCTCTGACGCTAACGTATCTCCTCCTGGCATCTCCCTTAGTAGCTCAGTGGTCCCTCCATTTCAGACCCAAAATTCTGGTCAGATGTCAGTAAGGAGTTCTACTGAGATCAACTCCATCTTCACCTCTTCTTCAGCCAGATATTTGAGAGGAAGATGTTGGCACAACATGGCTTGGAGACCAAAGGCTTCATTGGACGGGGGGGAGTGAGTGAGATGGGGGGTGGGGAATGATCCAGAAATCTCAGGTCTGCCGTCTCAGGAAAGAATTTAACCCATGGCGAAACGTGGCCAGTCGATTCCCTCTTTCCAACGAGACCTTTGAAACCCAGAATACAGGCCCTTCTGACCTCCGAGAGCTGTGGTAAAACGTGATCCCACATTCACGGCAGCAGCAACTTCAACGTCGTTCAACCTCAAAACGGCCTCAGGTTTCCGTCCCGCCATTTCTGAAATCTAGTATCTGTTGGGTCGTTGGTTGCCACGCAGGTTCGACGGGGGAGCTGAGGTTTTCAGTGCTGCTAGTTCAGCTCCCTCCTGCACTCCCCTTCTCGCTGTTGCTCCCAGTCTCTGCCTGTTACAATGTTGTGTAAATGTAGACAAATATAATGACGAGAAGGTTGAGGACCGTGCCACTGATCCCTAGCATGGCCAGTATCCTCTCCTCCTTGTCCTCATCCTCTACCTCTGCAAGTTGAACGATTCTGGTCTCCTCAATATGTTCAATGATCACCATTTTCACAGATTTCTTCACTCAAGGGCCTCAGGATCTAGAGGGTGGAAAAAATAAGAAATAAATCAGACACCAAGCCCACTGTCCCATTATTCTTCACAACTGAAGGATTTGTTCCAGTCCCGAGAGAGCCAGACACCCTCCAGAAGCTCACCCACGTCAGCCATGCTTCATGTGTGACCCGAGACAGTGAGTGTCAGCAGGCTGTACAACCATGGGAGGCATCACCCAATTCTGTTTCATCGCCTAAAATTCACAAGCCGCACGTACATGTTCCAGAAAGGGGGCGGGGAGAAGGAGTGGGGGAGGGTTAGTGGGTGGTCATCAGGAGCAGGAAGCTTGGCTGATGATCTCTCTCTCTCTCTCGTACCCAGGGCCACTGAGGCCAATTCAGTTCCCCCAATGTCAATCTCAACTAACTTAGCTCAGACTTGGTGTCAAATCTGGCACCTTCTGCTCTGCGGGGTTGAGCCCCACCCTGGGAGGTACATTTACCTACTGAGCCAGAGGGGCAAACCCTAACTTAGTTCCAATGGGTTTCATCATCTGAAGACAATTGATAGAGATACAGGTACATGACATTAAATGACAGGTTCAGTACAATCTGCCTCAAAGGGGTGTCCGGTACATTATTATCCTATATCTTCATGGATTGTCTGAGGGTATCCCTCTCTCCTCCACCCGTCCCCTGCCTGGCAGACTTCCCCAACTCTTGATCACTACCCTGCTGGAGAGTGAGCGTCTGTCAAAGAGACCTGGACTGAACCAGGATGTGATGCCTCTGTGGTGGAACAGGCCACCGAATGGTCACCAGGGTGGCATCGGGGGGGGGGGGCAGTGGAGGGTGCAAGATCGCCAAAAGAAATACCTGATGACAGCAACAGAGACACACGAGAAACTCCTGGAAACCCCCTGACCTGGGAAAGGCAATAGGAGCCGTTGCAAATCTCCCTGCAGATGCACATTATTCTGTATCTGAATGAGCATGGAATGAAAATCCTAGTTAAATGATAGACATAACCCCCCCACCACCCCCCCCCCAAAAAAAAAAATAGTTCCCAATGCCAAAACCTGCATAAACAGGAGGTACAATGCAGCCCAGGGTGGAGTAACCCTTGCCCTGCCGATAAATATTTGGAGCTCATCATTTCATTTACCGCCCTCTAGGTTTGATTTAATTACAATTATTAATTGGGATCCTTCCCCACAGGCGACAGGACAAGGGTCCACAGCACAGGGCACCAGAGATTGCAGACATCAAATAAACCAGTGGGAAATTGACAGCAATCTTTGGAATTTTTTTAAAAATCACAGCTTGACAGTAAAATGAAAAGGGGGAGATGCAATAGCGAGGAATTATTTGCATCGTTCCCCTTGCAACCAGATTCATTGGAGCAGGATGCATTGTTTAAATTCCAACAAGCTTCAGGATGAGATTGGCTTCTGCAAGATTGCCATCAGGCGGAAAACATTCCCTGCTGCTGTTGCTGTTTTTTTTTTTTTGTTGCATTGTTTAATGGTAACAGGTGTTAATGAGAGATGCACTTACCAGACTAGAGAGGAGCTGAGTGAGGAGCCAGTCCAGGCATCCGCGGATCTGGATTCATCTGAGTAAGCATTCAGGAACGATCTCTCCGTAACAGAAAATCCAATTTCCCAAAAAAAATACAAAAGCTCGGAGCTCTTCTCCCCCACCCCCAAAATCAGTTTCAAGATGAAACAGGCAAAGGATTGCAGCTTGTACTGCAGGATAGGAGGATATTGTTACCCCTTCTCTTCCAGCAAACACACAAATAAATCCCACCCTCCTCTATCAATTTAGCCTCCCATTTA